>NC_067169.1:19022579-19322579 GCF_903995435.1 Acomys russatus | reverse complement strand
TGGCTCTGGACACGGGGATTCTGCCTTTCTACTCTAGACCCTCATATGTTTGTTTAAAGGTTTCCTCCAAAGTTTCTGTCCTGGGCCAGGATGGCCACCTAATGAAAGGGAGGAGGAGACAAAAGAAAACAGTACTCCCCCAAAAAAGTATACTTAAGAACAGCTAAAAAGTAAACTATTTCCATTTGAAATCTCAGGCCCTGACCCCTTTCTTGATTTTCTCTACTAATATTTGATCCATTAAGGGTCATAGATATCTTTGAAACTTTTGTTAAAATATAAACTTCCTTTATCTCGGGATTTATAAGTTCATTAGGGTGTGATTTTAAAAAAAATCTATAAAATCCCAAGCAGAGAAAAAGGTAGCTTAAAGCTTATAATAAAGGTCAGGCATGGTGGTACACGCCTGTAATCCCAACACTCAGGGAGACAGAGGCAGGCATGGTTCTCTGTGAATCCAGGACAGCCAAGGCTACACAAAGAAACTCTATCTCGTGGTGGGCGGGTGGGGGGTGGAGCATACAACAGGCCTCCTCCAGACCTCTCTTCCTCTGCCTCCAGTAAGGCTTCTTTGAGCTCCCCAGTACTTCTGTGGCATTGTTAACCCTCTGTAGCCCTTCTGCAACTTACAAGTAGACAAACATACAGAATTATGCGTGTGATATATGAGCTAATAACTAATATTAGTAATTAAAGTTATAAAAAAAAGAACCTGTGTTTTCCAACAGCCAGCCCTCAAGGGAAATTCAGATTACTTAACAAAGCTACTGATATAGTTTGTGAGTTTTTTATTATTCAATAAATATTGACACATCGTGTCCATCTATGTTTCTAGTATAGGGCACTCATGATATCACATTTGATTCAAGGTAAATTTCAACAGCTATTCTTGTAAGACCCTTATTATAACCAACGGGCCAGTGGCCCAAAAAGCTTAAGGCTTCTAAGGAGCCAGGCAGGAATGTTAATAGCTACTAACATCTGCGAGCTGCCTCAATCCTGGAAGCCCCCTGATAAGGAAGCCTGAAGCTGGCTGATACCATCTGCAGGCCTCTGGGATCTGGAAGGCTCCTGACAAAGGAGCCCAAAGGATGGTCTGGTCTCATAATCTAAGAAATCTGCCTTCCTCCAGGGAAGAAAATTTACTCCTGAGATAATTCTGCTCAAACCTCCGGTGGTAATTACGGCTTTGAGACTTCAGGAGAACAGACCTGCAGATAGGCCCCTCCACCCCAAGAACCGTCTCTGCCCATAAGCCCCCTAGGGCCCCAGGTGTCACGTACACATAGTGCTATTCCCACAGAGACACTGTCACCTCCCCTTGTTCTGGTTAAGGGACAATCTGCTCCTGTTGAAGGTTGACTTATTCTTTTATTTCCACGCAACCTGGAACAATCCTGGTTACGATTGCAACGTATGGGATAGCAAAACACAAGAAATACCCTAAAATAAGTTGTCAATGGAAAGCCAATAAAATAGGTTGTCCAGCTCAGATTATGGCACTGTAACTGTAAAAATGAAGCATTACACTTATTAGTAGAACCACTGATAAGTTGCCTAGTTGAGTGAAAAAAGTAGGAGGCAGACATATTAATGGAATGCTAATTTTTATATAAAAATGTGAACTACAGATGATTTGTAAGTTTGTAAAATATTACTAAAATAATTTATAAAGCAATGTTAGCTACGAATATCACTCATGGGTAGGAGGCTTGGGACAATGAAGATTGCATTGTGTGTGTGTGTGTGTGTGTGTGTGTGTGTGTGTGTGTGTGTGTGTGCGCGCACATGCATGCATGTGTGTAATTGTATTTTGTTTTTGTGCATTATTTGAATTTAAAACTTGATGCATTTGTATTCCTTAAAAACTAATTGTTTTATATTCAGAGCATCTGTGTACCATATTGCTCCTTAAATGTCAATGGCCCAGCAACACTGAAAAGCATTTCTCTAAGAAGACTTACAGAGTAAACTAACCGGGTCCATGGGGATCACAGAGACAGAACCAACAACCAAAGAGTACGCTTGGATGGGACCAACAACCAAAGAGCACGCTTGGACGGGACCTAGGCCCCCTACACATATGTAGCAGACGTGCAGCTAGGTCATCACGTGGGTTCCCTACCAATGGGGGCAGGGCCTGTCTCTGATTTTGTTGCTGCCTCTGGATCCCTTTCCCGTAGCAGGGCTGCCTTGTCTTGCCTCAGTGGGAGAGGAGCCACTTAGTCTTGTTGCACCCTGAGGTGCCAGGGTGGGTTTGGTAACCATGGAGGGCTTCTTCTTCTCTGAGGAGAAGGGGAGGGTGGAGGGTGGAGGAGGGCCTAAGGACAGGACTGGGAGGAAAGGAAGGAAGGGGCCGCAATCAGGCTGTAACATGATTAAACAAACATACAAACAAACAAATAATGAAGCTGAATGTTGTAATATTAAGAGCAGTTGTCAGGCTGGAGGGATGGCTCAGTGGTTAAGAACACTGGCTGCTCTTCCAAAGGTACTGAGTTCAATTCCCAGAAACCACATGATGGCTCACAACCATCTATAATGTGATCTGGTGCCCTCTTCTGGTACGAAGGTATACATGTAGGCAGAACACTATACATAATAAATAAATAAATAAATAAATAAATAAATAAATAAATAAATCTAAAAAAAAGCTGGGCATGGTGGCACATGGCCTTAATACCAGCACTCAGGAAGGCAGAGGCAAGCAGATCTCTATGAGTTCGAGGCCAGCCTGGTCTACAAAGTGAGTCCAGGACAGCCAAGGCTACACAGAGAAACCCTGTCTTGAAAACAAACAAACAATCACATTAAAAAATTTATAACAAAGGTTTGTCATTTTAAATCTGTATATAGGTATAAGTAATCTTAGTCATACAGTATAACACACATATATATATATATATATATATATATATATATATATATATAAAATCTGGATTCAAGTTTGGTTAGAAACATAGATGCTTTTTCTAAGATGGTTTGGTTTATTTTATTTTCCCTAAATGATTTAGGCAACTCCAGACCTCTAAGCTATTTCAGATAAGAAAAAATTTTGTTTGATGATATCTATCCTAAGAGTGAAAAGCAACAGATGAAGACAACCCATGGAAAAGGTTTATGGTAAATAGAACTTATTAACAACATCTGTTTGATTAAGGTTTATGAATTCCTACAGTTATAGATAATGTTGTATTCTGGCTAATAGAAACTGACCTGATTTAAAGATAATATGTCTAACTACTTATCTCTTTGCTAACTTTATTAAGCTTTAGTCCTTTGGAGAAAAATGAGTCATTAAGAAAAAACTGTAATATCTCATAAAGGTACACTATAAAACAATCAGGAAGATGTGGTTTCCAGTCTCTACATGGACTGTATTTATGGTTAAAGGATTATTTTGAAGATATACAAGTTAATAGTAAATTACCTTATAAATTATCAAATTATTTAATGTGCTCAGAACTATGTTCTTAGTCATGCCAAGTACAAATGTAATTTATTTACAGGGACAAGCTTGGAGGAAGAGAACAATCCATATTTCACATCATATAGTCTTCTATATATGTTGACAAGGTTAAGCCCAAAGCATGTAACTGAAAACAAGTTTATAGTAAACTTAAAGCTTATTTAATGTAAAATAATATTCAAAATCAGGTATATTAAAACCAAAAAAAATCCTTAAGAGACTAGATGATGGACCATAAACTTCTCAGAGACATCTGTTGAGTATGCTTTGTTGAATTTAAGGTGTTTCTTGGAAGGGAGGAACAGAAAAAGATGAAAGAGGCTTCCCACGACAGATAGAAATACTAGCTACTGGCAGCAGCCTTGAGGCCACCTTCAGAGAAGATGGGGCATCAATGTACTTTATCTGGAGCTTGCTTTGAGTATGACAACACTGATCACTAGGCAAAGAACTGCCCCACACCTTGCCTGCCACCAGTACCTTGCACAAACTGTGGACAGGCAAGACGGTGGAGGAGCAACTGTTCCTTTTATGCCTCCCCAAGATAGGCCAGGCCCTTATCTTCTTCCTATACACACACACACACACACACACACACACACACACACACACACACACACACAGCAAAAACAAAACAAAAAACAAACAAAACCTTTCAGAGTTCCTGGTCAGGTGACCAAAGACTGTTGTTGCCTTGGGATCTTGGACCCCAACAACCATAAAAAAGCCTAGGGTGACTGCCTAGGTAGATAGTAAGCTTCTGTCATTTTAAATAGATTTGGAGGTATATGGTTTGAAGTTCCTGCTTATGCTCTTATACTTAATATGTCTGTGACGGGTGTTGTTGGCCAGTCCATAAGCCCAGGCTACAGGTCATCTCTTCTGTTCACTCTGATTACTCACTCCTTCCTTGTTATGCTGAATTGCCCAAGCCCATCGCTGGGCATGGCTATATCATTGCTGAACTATGCTCTTCTTTTTTTCATTATATCCAACTCTATCCAGAATGTTTCCTCTTCTTCTAGCTTCTAAAGAACTTCCCTTATCCCCCAGCTAACACTAATTCTTTACCCCATCTTCTTTCAGACCCTTTATTGACCCAAAAGTATGGGGTACTTCCTGTCTTCCAGTGGTTTCTCATCATTCCCCCCATTAAGATCCTAGCATGGAACCCTACCTCCTACTTCTGTCATTATCAATACCATATCTCTTTAAACCATAGACAAGATAGATGTCCTAAGTTGATAATGATAAGCTATGTTAGATATTGATTTACATTCAGAATTTGAGGCTCACCAAGATAGGAAAGATGTTTTCTTAAAGGCTGTCAAATACAAATAACCAAGACACTATGATATATATATATCATATATCATATACCTAGGTTCTCTGTTATCCCCTAACAGTCATGAACTCACTCCTGTTTGCAGTACTTGTGGTCTTTCATTACCTCTAACCACCAAGGAAAAGATTCCTTCTTTGGCCTATCCAGGTACCTTAGAACCAGGATTTCAAACCTTGCTCTTCTTGCTCACTCCCTCTATGAAGCAACCAAGGGCCCCCTAACCAAACTTCAGTGGTTCTCAACATTCCTAATGCTGTGACCCTTCAATATGGTACTTCGTGTTGTTGTGACCCCTCCCTCCCAACCATAGCATTACTTTCATTGCTACTTCATAACTGTAATCTTGCTACTGCCTAGCCAACTGACTAGAAAGAACAGTTAGGAGATAACAGCCTTCCTGTGGGTGCTGACAGTAGCCTTCCTATTGGCCCAGGAGGCCTCTAAATTCACCTTTGGTTGCTCTCTCACTGTCCTTTCTTCACACTGGCTCGAGAATCACAATGTCAAATAGCTGATATGCAGGCTATCTGATATATGGTCCCTGTGAAAGGATCATCAACCCCCAAAGGGCGTGACCCACAGGGTGAGAAGCACTGTTCAAGATTCCTACTCAGCCTGTTTCCTCCTTTCTCTCAGCCCTGAGCGCCACTCCTACAGGTTCCTGCTATGTATCGCTCAGACCGTGACCAACCCTTTATCCTGTATATTAATGAAAAAAATGGGGTCTGGGGTCAAATGAAAGGACCTGCCTTTGTCCCCTGTTGCCTATCTTTCCAAACAGCTAGTTCTAAGAGTTAGGAGATAGCAACCTTGCCTATGGCTGTAGAAGTGGCCTTCCTATTGGTCCAGGAAGCCTCTAAAGTCAGCTTTGGTTGCTCTCCCACTCTCCTTTCTCCACAGTAGCTCAAGGATCTCCTATCACCCAAGAGCATCCCTGCTTTGACACCTTCTAAGTTTCAACTCTTCATATTACCTTCTTAGAAAACCATGATACATCACCTGGTTCCTTCCTTCTTCCCAAGGCCACACACCCCAGCCATTTTGCCTCAAATCTCTTGAAACCCTTATGTACAAAAATCTACAACTTTCTATCTCCCCTCACATCCTAACTATATTTACTTTCTAGATGGGAGCTCATCTCTCAGCTCCACTGGCTCCTGCTCTGTTCTCCTCTGACTAGTTAGTGGAGTTTGCCCCTGTCCCATCACACACTGCTTCTCAGAAGGTAGAGCCCATAGCTTTCACTAGAGCCTGCACCTTAGCACAATATGAACCCATCAATATATACACAGATTTTAAATATGCATTACATATCTTATGCCACCATGCTCCCATTTGGCAAGAAAGGGGCTTCCTTACCATCAAGGGCACATTTATTACCAATGGGCCTCTAATTGTCAAGCTCCCAGAAGCCTCTTATCTTCCCAAGTGGGTGGTAGTTACTCATTGCCAGGTTACCCAGGCCTCTACTAATGAATGACATAGCCTTAGGAAATGCTTTTACTCACAAGACTGTTAGAGAGATCAGCCAACACCCCTACCCTCATTCTGATATTCTCCTCTTGGCTCCTCCAAACTAAATCCTACCAACCTGAATCCTAATGACAGGCCTTACAGTTATGGGAGCCATTAGGGGCCCTCAGGAGTGGATCTTATACAGGATAGGTACTGTCTCCCTGACACTCAAGCAAAGCCCTTCCTGACAGTTATTTATAAATTCTTTCAAAATGGATCTCAACCTCTTTACTATTATGTCCAACAGCTATTCTACCTGAGCCTTTCTGCCCTTCTTAAGGCTATCACCCATGGATGTTCCACTTGCACCCAAATCTCCCCACAGCAGGCTTTGTGACCCATCCCTTCCTTCAGCTAATATCAATTTCAGGGTAATCTCCTGGGGGAGGACTGGCAGATGGATTTCCCATAGATGTCTCCTAATAAGAAACAGAAATGTCTTCTTAATACGATAGAGACTTTCTCAGGATGAGTAGGTACTGATACTTTCCTTACTACAGCTGAGACTTCAGAAGTGGTTTGTTCCTGTGACAGAGTACCAGACTTAGTAGGCCCCTAAGACCTTAGCACAACTGACGCTATGATGGAAGTACCATTCAGGTTGTAAACCTCAGCATGTAGACAGCACCACCTGCCAAAAATAAAGAAAAGGCCTAATCCATCCAAGTTCATAGTTCTGGGAAAGTCTCTAAATGTACTAACTTTTATTTTTGGCTTCTGTAGCTCTGCTTCTGGTTAATTGTTCTTGTTATCTGAAGTATGTCAACCCAGGACGTGTGTGTGTGTGTGTGTGTGTGTGTGTGTGTGTGTGTGTGTGTGTGTGTTTCTATGTGTTTCTGTAAGTTCTGCTTTCCTGCATTGACCAGTGGCTTTCACTGGTATGAGAACCCCCTGGCTTAAGACATGTGCCCCATCTTGTTGGAGTTCTGAATCCTTTTAGATCTGCCAGGTCACCGAAAGGTGGAGGGAAGGGACAACCTCTATGCCTGTTTCACTCTGAGAGCCAAGCATTTGCTTTTTTCCTTGCTTTACTCCTCCTCACTGTCAGGGTTGTTCCCTGGATAGAGATGGGAAAGGACAGATCCAGGGCCCCCTGCCATCTAAGCAAAATGCGCACAGAGAGAGAAATAACTCTTATGAGGTGGGTGAGTCCCCACCACTTCTCTACCTGCTTTAAGCAACCCTGGGGAAGGGGGAGAGGGGAAACTTTACTCTTCCTCCTTTTATGATTTATGTCACCTTTTCAACAAAAAGTCCTTATATTGAAAAGCCGCAGAATCTATCATTCTCTGACAAAAAAAAAAAAAAAAAAAAAACCCTGCCTCGCCCCTCCCCGCCCACAGGTGAGGGGATTGCTGCTGGGCAAGACAGCCTGGAAAGAATGAATCATCCCTTCTGTCCAACACTGACCGAGGAGACTTTAAACAATCTTCAAGAGGTCCTTTTAAGACAACTGCTAAAAAGATTTACTTTGTCACCCAGTCAGCCCCAGATAGTAGAAAAATGTTTTTAAAGCATTAAAGGTAAAAGTAGGTCCCAGTTGCTGAAGATAGCTCAAAAGGTGCTTAACAACAGAGAAGTGTCTGGTACGCGGGAGGCAGAGGCAGGTGGATCTCTGTGAGTTCAAGGCCAGCCTGGTCTACAAAGTAAGTCCAGGACAGCCAAGGCTACACAGAGAAACCCTGTCTCAAAAAACCAAAAAACAAACAAACAAAAAAACAGAGAACTGATTGGGACAGGACTTTTTGCATACACTGAAAGCCACTGTCACCCACTGTGATGATGAGATACAGTTAGACTTACAGATACCCAGCAAAATGTTGGTATCTTCCCCTCTGCCAGAAGAATATCACCTAGCCAAAAGTCCTGCCTACAATTAAAGGATATAGTTGGATCATTTCTCACATTGACAACAAAGATTCCTAGAGTATGGGCAGAAACAATCCCCCTAGGACTGTCTCAAAACCAAGCTCCTAGAATTGTTCAACTAGCCAGTTCAGTTACTCCCATCCAGATTAAACAATACCCAATAACCCCTGAAAACAAAAAGGGAAACTGATTCCATCTCGCCTGACTTAGAGAGACAGGCAATCTGGTGCCCTGCCAGTCACCCTGGAATATACCTGTCCTGCTTATGAAGAAAGCCGAAACCTCTGATTCTTGTGAATCTGCTTCTTCCAGAGAAATAGGTGGACACTCTCTTGGACCTGAGAAATACACTCTTCAGCCTCCCATTGGCACAAATGAGTCACCTCATCTTTGCTTTTAAATTGACAGACCCAGAGGGAGATTACAGCAGGCAACATAACTGGACCAGGTGGCCTTAAGGATTTAAAAGTTGAGACACTAAATGTTGACCTTCTGCCCTTTAGTCAGAAGTTTCCTGGAAAAACAGATTATAAAAGGGCCACTGAGAGGCTGCTGCAATAGTTACAGACCTTGGGATACAGCATGTCGGCTAAGAGATTTCAACTTTGTATACCAGAGGCTACCTATCTTGGCTACCAACTGAGGGGGGGGGGGTGCAAAAGGAGCCTGTCTGAGAGTAGGATTGGCTGCCCATCCTTCAGATCCCAATTTCAAAGACTAAAGACAGAGTCAAGAGTTCCTAGGTACAACTAAATATTGTTGCCTCTGGATACCAGAGTTTGTGAAAATAGCAAGGACCTCTACACACCAGCACTAAGCGGTACACTGAGCTCCTAAATTGGAATGAGACTAAACCAAAGAAAGGCACTTGAGGCTTTGAAAACAGCTCTGACTTGGGCTCCAGCCCTAGCACTTTTAGAGGTCTCAAACCTTGTCATCTGTGTGTCTGTGAAACAAAGACAAAAGGGGTTTTAACCTGAACTCTAGGGCCATGGAAACCCCCTTGGACATACCTATCAAAACAATTGGACTCTGTAGCCACAGAATGGTCTAGCTGTCTAAAAAAAAAAATATGGCAGTTACTATCAGTTTAATGAAAGAAACAAACAAGTTAACTCTGCATCAACTGCCTCACACACAGTTGAGCTGCCTTCCAAGGAGCACCACAAAACTGGCTGCCTAATTCTTATGTGACCCAGTACCAGGCTCTACTACTGGAACATCCTGAGGTATAGTTTGAGAAACCCACTGCCATCAATCCTGCTACCTTCTTGCCATATGCTCATCCATGACTGTCATGAGATGAAAGATGAAGGAAACCAGGTATGTGGGTTACTTTAGCTGAAGCAATTTGGGCCCAAGCCAGGTACCTCAGCCCAGAGAACAAAACTGACCAACCTAGCCCAGGCTCTCAGATGGGAAAAAGAAAGCCCACCACCACATACACAGACAGTTACTATACTTTTATTACTGTATGGTCAATAGAGATAGAGGGCTTCTCACCACTGGGAAAAAGGACATTTAAAAACCTTGGCCCTAGCTGGGAGTGCTGGCACACGCCTTTAATCCCAGCATTCGGGAGGTAGAGGCAGGCGAATGGCTGTGAGTCTGAGGCCAGCCTGATCTACAAAGCGAGACCAGGACAGCCAAGGCTACACAGAGAAACCCTGTCTCGAAAAACAACAACAACAAAAACCTTGGCCCTGCTAGAGGTCATTTGGCTTCCTCTACAAATTGCTGTCTTCCACTGCTGGGTCGCTACCCTGGCTGCTCAACAAATGGACCTAAGACCAGTGGGGCCTATTGGTATTCTGACACACCACAACCTGGTACTGCCTGAGACTCCGTGGTGAAGAAGAAATGGACAACTGACACCCACAGGTTGATGGAGGACACCAGAAGGAAAGATCATCCTCCCAGAAACAACTAACTGTCACAACTGTTGGTAACTGACCTTCACCAGGCTACTCAACTGGAGTCCACAAAACTTTCTCAGTTGCTCAGAACAAGGTATGTCATTCCTATAGAACAGCCTAGTGTGGGATGTCTCAGCCAGCTGCCAGGTTTGTGCTCAAGCAAATACAAAACAGAGGGCCCTCACCCAGGAAGGGGTCCAATTGAGAGACCAATACCCCAGCAAACTGGGAAAACTGACATCACCAAGCTCCTGCTTGCTGGAGGAGAAAAACACTTGCTAGTTTTTGTAGATACCTTTTCTGGGTGGAAAGAAGCTTTCCCCACCTAGACTGAAACTGCTCAAATAGTAGCCAAAAAGCATCTCCAGGAACTGGTCCCCCAATTTGGCTTCTCCCTAGCACTGGGGTCCAGCAGTGGCCTGGCTTTCACAACCCAAACTTCTCAATTAATAGCTAAAGCTTGAGACATAGGTTGGAAGCTTCATTGTGAGTATAGACCTCAGGGCCCTGGCCAGGTAAAAGGAATAAACTCTAACCGAACTCTCATTAGAGTCTAGCAAGGGGTGGATAGACCTCCTTTCTTTGCCTTACTTGGGCTCTCTGCACCCCCACATAGGGAGGAATTTACCCCCTATGAGATTGTGTTCAGACGACCTGCCCTGCTGCTTCCCAGGCTCAGAGACCAGCAGTTGGCAGAAATCCCTAGCCACTCCCTTCTCGGTCCCCCAATTCTCCATACAGGCTATTCATTGGACTATCCGAGAGACCCGGATGACCGCTGAGCCCACCCCCAGCTTCCCCTTGTTCAAGTCCAGCAATACCGTCTGGATGAAATGAATAGCCAAAGGGGCGCAGGAACTAACCTGGAAAGGACCCTACAAGGCGAGTCTCTCCACTTCTATGCCTGTGAAGTAGCTGGCACTGTGTCTTGGATCCACCACACCCAGGTCAAGAAAGTGGAAGCCACAGGTTCTGTGGCCAAATGGACCCATTGAACTGACAGTTCATTTGTCCCCAGGGCCCTTCCACTCCCTGCCCCTCTGCCTCCTCCTGACTCTTCTGTTTCGCATTCTGGGTGTGAATACAGGGTCATGGTCCAACTCTCACTGCCTTCCTCAGGCCTGGAGTGGAAACCAAGGAAGATAGAAACAGCAAAGGTATTGTCTAGTGTGACAAGAAGCAAACAACCCACATTCCTTACTGACCTTTACTTGCTGATGTCTACTTTAAAAGTCTAGTTGTATGGAGAAAAGGAAAGATATAGGAATTTATCTCTTGAAATATGAATACAGAGTTTACAATTCTGTATGTGTCCTGGGGCACATTGCCAAAATTGGGATTATAAAACTGAAGTTTTTCTGAAAAATTCCTTTAAAAGATTCTGGCTTTTGGAAAAAAGGAGAAACCTGGGGAATCAGACTCTATGTCACAGGAAAGGACCCTAGGGACAGACTTATAAGGGGCTAATACTTTGTCTAATATCTAAAACCTTTAACCCAGGCACATCCTCTTATTCCAATGCCTGCTATCCTGCCTTGTGGGTTCATTCACCTGAACAACAGCAATATTACCATTGTCTGGAGACCACTTGGTGGGCATGTGCCAGTGGTTTGACTAAATGTGCCTCTTCTGAGGCTTCCCAAACTAGGTAGACAGGTTCATCAGGACCTAGAGGTATTAAAACCACACATAAATTTCATCGCAGCAATGGCCCTACAAAACTGGAGAGGCCTAGACTTCGCATGAGAAAAAGAAAACTATGACTTTAGGAGAAATACATTGTTTTTGTGCTTATTGATCAGGAGTAATTTTAAAAATCTTGTTGTGGTTGGGGAAAACCTCAAAAAGAAAAAGAGACAATGGCATATATCAAATAATTGCTACCATTCTGTTCTCTTGGTCCTCTTGCTAGCTACTTCGCTGTCACTTGGCCTTTAATTATAATTCTGATTAGATTAACGGAGGGGCCCTGCATCATAAACTGTGTGGCCAATTATATACCAGTTCAGTAAAGTTAATGGTCCTTAGGACCAACTACACCTCTTTAAAGTAAGATGAGTCCATGATTTGACTCATTCACTAAGACCAGTGGGGGACATAAATAACAGGCCCCAGAGTTCGTAGGCCCTGAGACCCTAGCTCAACTGATTTCAACTGAAGTACCATTCACGCTGTGAACCTCAGCACATATACAGCACCACCTGGCAAAACTAAAACAAAGGCCTACTCCATCAAAGCCCACAGTTCTGGGAAAGTCTCTAAATGTAGTAGCTTTGCTCTTTTTGGCTTCTGCCATTCTACTTCTGGCTAATTGTTCTTGTTAACTGAAGTACATAAGCCCAGAACATAGTTTTTGTGCTCAAACATTCACCCTGAGAAAGGCTCAGGGCTACACTGGGATCCCAAACAGCCACTGTAACACCAGTTGGCTAATAAAGACTATTGTCTTAAACTCCTATCTAAGCAGTCTGGTGACTATCCCACAACACTCCCACCTCATGAACAATATTTTACTCAGATTTTGACTTCTTAAATCCATACAATGCGACAATGGCCTAGCATTCATCTTTATCTAAAGCCTCTCAGCTCTTTACAAGGGCCTTAGCAATACCACAGCACCTCCACATTACCCCCACCCCTCCTCTCCAGAAAAGGCAGAAAGAGCTAGTACACTTTTAAAGTAAGACACATTTATCAAAACAGCCTTCTGAACTTTACCTTCTTTGGACTTACCTCGTACCTCTAGCCCTAACTCACATGTGGTCCACACACCGAAACCCCTCCTTCCTGAGACCATGTGAATTAATATACAGCCATCCTTTTCATTTGGGAAACCTATCTCCTCTGGATACAGTCCCACACCATGGCTACTTACCTTCTCTCACTCTCTTCAGATGCCGTCTCTGGGAAGATGTTGATTGTGTCCTTCCTCAGCCCTTCACTGATCCTACTGCCCAAACTGTTTTAAGATAAAGATCCTTCTAAGCTCCTTAACTTCACCTTCTTTCTATAGTCTGTATCTATCTCAACAGATTTCCACCCAGCTCCCAGATACCATTCAGGAGTCAATCTCTGGCCCTTCGACTGCGAATAACGTTGTTACAACTTGAACCGATCAGTCACGTGGAAGAAAGGATAAAAAAAAAAAAAAAAAAAAAAAAAACTTACATGGCTTACGAACTACAGCCTCCAGGGGCCAACTGCAATGCAGAATTCTTGTTATGGTCTTCTCCGGAGCCTTGGCTTCTGCTTTTCCTCAACCCACTTTTCTCTATCCTTCTTCTCATAATAAAAACTGCTCCTTGTCTCTTCTGGTTCCTTCAGGAGGGAATTAATGAGACAACAGTCAGTAAAACAGATGCTTCTGATGGAATTCCCCTGGGTCTCCTATCATCTCCATTTGATCCCCTGCTTTGGACCAGCATTCCAGAAGCCATCCTTTTAATCCCCCAATCAGCAGGAAGTAGACAAGGGACTATTGTCACTCTTATCATCACCAGAAGTCTGGGATGTTAGATTCAAAGCGAGCCCCCAAAATGGCAGTCTCTGATCAGGTAAACAGAAAGACTGTTACTGGGCACACAGAAACCTAAACTCAGCACCCTCAGGAATCTCAGAAGGTGGATTTCTGTTTACCAGGAAAGCAGATCTCCTAAGAGGTTTCTGCTCACCAGGACCTCCCATAATCTACCCCCAAAGGTCAACTTCCTTGTTCAAGGGCATCTAGTTCCTGGTTAATGCAAACAGTTCCAAGGCCCCCACCTTACTGATTGCCATAAAAAATCTCCTTGCCATTTCAACATTTGCTTCTCTGTGTTCCTCTAAGTGATATATTTGGTATTTTAATACCCAATAAATATTTCTTTCCACCCATGGAGTGGTTCTAATGTGCTTATTTCACTGCATTCTCACAACAACCAAGACCAGTCCATCAGAAAGGGAAGCATCTGTGGGTGGGAATCACAGAGAAATAGTCTTACTCTATGTAGTGTGGAAAGACAAGCCTCCTTGATGAATGAGGTCTACCTCGTGAGCATAATGACACTTTAAATAACTGATGGGCTCAGAAATACATTCCAATCCCTAAAATTTAGTTCATAAGCAGGCTGTGGTAGCTGCTTTGTGGTCTTCACTATAAGTAAATAAGACAGGCAACTGAAGCTGATGTACTTTCCCAAAAAAGAATCTACTTATGTGAGGGGGAAAAAAAAAACTACAGTGAACCAAAGACACGTGGTATCTTTCTTCCACATCATATTAGTCTTGAACTTTGGAGGAGAAAATTCAGGAGAAATAGAACATAAGATGGACCGGATGGCATGCCCTTTCTTACCATTGGCAGGATGTGAGAGAAAGAGAAAAGAAGTTGGATAGTTGCTAGAGCCCTCCTGGGATGCAAACATTTGAAATCCATGAGAAGAATTAGGCAGTAAAGTGGGAGAATGGGAAGCAGCAGTGTGAGAGGATGCTCCTCAGGCCAGACCTTTAACAAAATCCATCTTCTAGTGTGTAGATAGGGGCCTTAACGGGCTGGTACAGGAAACTGCGTCACCAGGAGACACGCTCACCATGTGAATGGCTTGAATTAGGTACGGTTTTTAAGCAAAAAGCTCTTTACAGTTTAACTTAGGGGGTTGTAGGACATGGGGATAGATGGGTCATTTTGAGTGCCATGAAAACAGAGAAATGGAGTGACACAACTAACCATCTCCCCTTGAGACAAAGGCTGCCTAACTTGAGGTAGATAAGGGAAGTCATATTCCCCGAGGTTGCTGATGAACAGGCTCCTACATGCCATTACGGGAACTTGGTTACTGCCGATTGCAGTCCTCATTGGAGAATAAATGGCAACAGAGGGGAAAGTGGCATTATAAAGACAACTGGGTATGGGCAAGGCCATGTTTGATGCCTATTTTACCACGCCTGATAGAACTATATTTATAGGAAGGTTAAGAAAAAGGTTGAGAGCTAGAGAGATAGCTTCATGGGTAAGAGAGCTTGGTGCTCTTCCAGAGTTCAGTTCCCAGGGCCTATATTTGGTAGCTTACAACCACTTGTAAGTCCAGCTTCAGAAGAGAGGATGTGGTGCATCTTTTGAGGTCTAAAGGCACTGCACTTACATGTGTACATACCTACACCTAGACGCACATATGTCTAGGTATAGATATAATTAAAACCAAACCATTTTTACAGGAAAGATGTTGAGGGAGTAGGTGCTTTAAACCTGGTATTGCTGAGCCCTATAGTGGGAGGAGATCTTCACAAGGTGAGGGGAGTTATGACACATCTAAACGGTTTCAAGCACATGCAAATTGGATTCCTAAAGGTATAAAGTAACCACGAAGGAGTCTCTCTGTGCTGCTCATAGACAAATGTGGCAAGATTTGTGTTGAGACAGAATGCCTAGGGAACAAACTTGATCAAAAGCCAAGTGCTTAGGAGGTTTCTGAAAGGCTTTGAAGATGAGCAAGCAGGTCACCAAAGACATAAATAACAAAATACTGCAGGTGAAAAACATTAAACTTGCCCCAGGTTTGGGATGTTAGTCTCCTTAGAATGTGTACATTTTTCCCTTGAAAGAAGGTGTACTGAGAGTGAACACTGTCTACTCAGTCTGAGGTCGTTACAGTAGTCAGTTATTACTGTTGGAAAAGGAACGGTTATGGTACTGGCTCAAAGCCTATCAAAAAAAAAAAAAAAAAAAAAAAAAAAGCCTAGCTCCAGAAGCAAGCATGTCAGGCTAGAGTATGGTTCTGATCTTCTTTGGGCCTGAACTGGGTTGAATAGCAAGAGCTAGGGCACTAGAAAGCATCAAGGTAGGCTAATGTATAGGAAGTCTACAACAGCAGTAGCACCCCAGGATGAGGAGACCAGAGAGTTCATAGAAAATACTGTGAATTATAGATGGCTATATGGAATAGTGTCTCCTATCCATGATACTGCACCCAACATTATTTTTTGACAAAACAAATTGATCAAAGTTGTGGATGTGATCTAGTTTGCTTTCTATTTGCTGTGATAGAGATGATGACCAAAAGCAAATTGGGAAGAAAGAATCTTATTAGGCATATACATCCCAAACACAGCCCATCATTGAAGGAGGCCAAGGCAGAAACTTGTATGCAAGGAACTGAAGTAGAAGACATGAAAGAAGAGTGTCTATTGGCTTCCTTTCCAGGCTCATGTTCAGCTAACTTTTTTATATGTCCCAGGACCACTTGCCCAGGAGTAAAACCACCCATGGTAGGCTAGGCCCTTCCACATTAATTATTAATCAAGATAATCATTAAAATCATAGACTTGTAGTAGCTAGCATGAGAATGGCCCTCATAGGCTCATATATTGGAATGTTAGGCTGACAGTTGGTGGACTGTTTAGAAGGGTTAGAGGCATGTCTTTGTTTGAGAAAGTAGGTCACTGAGAGTAGCCTCGAGGTTTCAAAAGCCCATGACCTCCCTCCCCTGCCTCCAATCACTCTCCTACTTGTTGACAAAACATAAGCTTTCAGCTGTTACTCTAGCACCATGTCTGTTGCCACACTCCTCACCATGATGGCCAAAGAATAACTCTCTGAAACTGAGAGCAAGTCACCCATGAAATGCTTTCCTTTAGAGGTTAAAGGCACTGACTGCTCCTCCGGAGGTCCTGAGTTCAATTCCCAGCAACCACATGGTGGCTTACAACCATCTCTAATGCCCTCTTCTGGCCTGTAGGTGTACAGGTAGGCAGAGTGTTGTATATATAATAATAAATAAATAAATCTCTTTTTAAAAAGTTGCCTTGGTCATGGTGTCTCTTCACAGCAATAGAACAATAATTAAGACCCAGGCCCTTAGGCCAATCTGATGAAAGCAATTTCTTGATTGAGCATTCTTCTCAGAAATGTCTAGGTTTATATCATGCTGTGAAAATCTAAACATCACAGGATCTTCTCATGCTGTGGCTGACATTTTGAACAGTTCTCTCTCTTAGCTGTTCAGTTCCAATGGGCACTTACTTGCAGTGGGCAATGATGGACCTTTGGCTATCCGAGCCACTCACGGTAAAAAATGTCTCATTAGATGCCACTAACCCTCGAATATCTCATGTATCTGCCAAAATGTTTGGAAAGCAGCAGTTAAGGATGTTAAACAAAGATACCACATATAGGTTGAAAAAGCTACTTCTAGGTATCATAACACCACTACTGTTACCAGGTCTAGTTTGCCATCGAGAGAAACTTACTTGTTTTGAAATAGGCTATGTCTTACAGAGATGCACTTACTTACAGAGATTAAGGTCCTGATGCTGAATATTTTGTGCAATGCGCAGACAAAAAGAGGAGAAGGGAGTTAAACATCTATGTCATCCCCTTCAAGGCTCAAAAAAACCATCACAGGAGAAGGTGGAGATAATGAAAAACAAAATCAGAGGAAGGACTTGACCATTGTATATTTCTTTTCACCACATTGAAGCATTCCTTCCTGGAGGGAAAGAGGAGCTCATATGATTCAGGATGCTAACAAACCTTAACAGCCGCAGGAAATGCCATGAAAGTTACAAAACTTAGAAAGATCTACCCCAAGATTGAATAATTGCTGAGGAGAGGATACTCTCCAAGTGGCCACCATGCTCTCAAATGGCTCAGGGTGCTCTGGGGACACAGTCTTCATTAGTCATAACCCATGATGGGGTAAGCTTTCTGGTGATATGGCTGCCATTAGGCAGTTATCTATGATCCTGTAAGAAACCTCTCACCTATGTTGTTAGGAAAAGTATTGGCTCAGGAGCCCCACAATGAAGTTCTTAGCACAACAGAGATTTATTTGTCCCAGAGGGACATAGGGCAGGGAATAAAAGACAAAGACAGGAGCTAGAGGAAGAGGGAGAAGAAGGAAGAAAGGGAGAGGGGGAAGGAGTATTTGTCCCAGAAAGAGGGGAGAACAAAGGACTGCCTCCAGATAGAGAGGTGATAGACGTGGCCCATAGGCAAATGGCAGTTTATAAAGGTACAACAGGAAACCCTGTGTTAGGGTGTGGTGTTTAATTTTAATTAGGCAGGTTAATTAGGTGAGCCAAAGGAGGATTTTGATTGCTGAACTTCAATACTTTGATGGCTGGACCTTGGTAATCAGCCTCAGGAGGAGGAAGTGGCCAAATTTGGGAATAGGCCTTGGTGGCTAGCTTGGGGGATGTAATCTAATGGTTTTTGGCCAGGCAGAGGGAATCATGGAGAAGATTAAAGCCTGTCAGAGCCATGTTTTCTACACTTGAGCTGACCAGAGTCCCTTCATTTGTTCCTATATGTAACCCCACTAAACTCATTGGTTCACGGAACTAGAGTTTGGTAAAATCATTTCTTTCATCTGTCATAGGTCCTCTATCTGGGGTGAAAGGAAACTTTCTTCTTTACAGGAAAACTCACTCAACAAGAAGAAAGTGACACTAAATAATATGAAACTATATTATCTAGGTGAACACCTCAAATGATTTTGAGTTCAGTTAAGGTTAGCCACATTCAATGGGTGAAGGGAGAGACACAGAGACAGGACAAAGTAAAATAAAGCATGATTTAGACACAGATGAGAGTGCTTTGGTGTGTAATATTTTTAAACCAGTATAAACAGGAGGTATCTCAATGGATAATGAATAACTTTAGAACACATTGTAGCTGGTAATGATCACTAGCCAAAATGGGTAACAGTAAGTGGGGCTTGAGTCTTTTTTATGGCTTGCAGATATAATGGTGGATCTCAGAGCTTCCTAGACCACTTAGATCATCTAGAATCCCAAGAATAAATCCCACCATTTTGTGCTGTCACTATTCTCTATAGAAACAGTGATGTCATGAATTTTAAGTTCTAATACCAGCTGGAAAGTAAGCCTTTAGGAGAGTATGGAGGGTTGAGGAAAGACATACCATCTTGAGGCAGACTGGAAGAGTCATCGCAGCACCCAAAATCTCCAAAAGACACCATCCAAAGGTCTCAAATATTGCCTACTGTAATAGCACAAAGGTAAAAACGGTTTCTGGCTTCTTATTGGCTAGTATGGGAGGCTAGTAACTCATTAGCCATTAGAGGCTAAGGTAGCCTCTAGTTTTTAATTTTCATTTTATTTGGGGTAACTAAGAATGACTTTGGTCAAAATTCCTCTCTTTCAACATAAATCTAAACATCTCTTGCCGTATAACTCTGATGCTGTAGTGGGAAATTCAAAGAGAAGGAAATTAAACTGGGAAAACATTACTGTTTGCAAAGACTGGGAGCAATTCTGTGTGTGAAAACTACAGTGCCCTACCAAACTGGTAATAAATGTGCTTATTCTCAAAGTCTGGTAGGAAAGGGAATGAGATGCTTGAGACCAAGAGGTTGTGAACTGTGGAAAATGTTGTGAAATACATGTACCCTCTGAGACATAATGAAAATGTGTCCTACAGTAGGCAACTTGACCTACTTTGGACATGAAAAGGTTACTGAGTTTTCCAAGTGTGCCATGCCTCTGCTCAGGTTGCTACAGCATCAGGTATTGTGACTCAACAAAGACCCTTGTCATACCCCAGGGCCAGAGCCAGCAGGAAACAGCTTGGCCCATCAGTCTGGTCTAACAGCTGACCGGGGTGGCAGCTAGCTGCAAGTGCCTAAGAACTTGGCACTGCCCACTTCCATCTAAAGGGGCACATCTCCCTTCTGGGTGGCACACATTCAGTCAAAGGTCCAAAACAACTCCATCATCAAGGTAATGAGTTTATTCATCTTACTTTTTACAGGTTTTTAAGATCCAAATCTCACAAGGAATCTCTTAGCTTCCGACTTTTTTGTAGCTAGTAGTTGTTCACTAGCTCTTCAAAAAAGAAACCCTCTCATCTGAGGGTGTAAAGCCTTTTTCTGTGAACTTTTCAAAGTTTTGTAGAGGTTCTTAATTGGAAATATCCCCAAAAGAACACAGGGTGGAAGAGGGAGGAAGAAAAGATGGGGGAAAGAGAGATGAAAGAGGGAAGAAGTGAAGGAAAGAGAAAGGGAGAGAGAAGGGGAAGAGGGATAGAAGCAAAGAATCATAGATGGGGAGAAGGAAGGGAAGAGGGAAGGAAAGGGCAGGTGGGGAGGGAGGAAAGGGCGGTTAGAGAGAGGAAGGCAAACAGGAGGAAAGGGGAGAGGGAGTTAGAGGGAGGAAAGGAGATGGATAAGGGAGGGGGAGAGAAAATGGAGAAGGGGGAATAGAGGAAAGAAGAATAAAGAGAGGGAAGGAGAAGCGTTGAGGAGAGGGAGGATAGAAACTGGAGAGAGATAGGAGGGGAAGAGGACGAAGGAGGGGTAAAGGAGAGGGAGGGGAGGGAGGGATCAAGAGGGAGGAGGGAGGGAGGAGGGAGAATAAAGGGTGGAGGAGAGAGTGTAAGAGGGGAGGGAGGAATCAAGAGGGAGGAGGGAGGGAGGAGGGAGAATAAAGGGTGGAGGAGGGAGTGTAAGAGGGAGGAGAGGGAGTAAGGATGAAGAGAAGGAGGAGGGAGGGGAGGGAGGAGGGAGGAGGGAGCAGAGGGAGGAGGGAGGGAGGAGGGAGGGGGAGGGGAGGGAGGGGGAGTGGAGAGAGGAGGGAGGGGAGGGAGGGGGAGTGGAGGGAGGAGGGAGGGGAGGGAGGAGGGATGGGAGGGAGGAGGGAGGGGAGGGAGGGGGTAGTGGAGGGAGGAGGGAGGGGAGGGAGGAAGGAGGGGAGGGAGGGGGGAGTGGAGGGAGGGAGGGAGGAAGAAGGAAGGAGGAGAGAGGAGGAAGGAGGATGGAAGAGGGAGGAGGAAGGAGGATGGAGGAGGGAGGGGAGGGAAGAGGGAGGAGGGAGGGGAGAGGGGAGGGAGGGGGAGGAGGAAGAAGGAAGGAGGAGGAAGGAGGATGGAAGAGGGAGGAGGGAGGGGATGGAGGAGGGAGGGGATGGTGGAGGGAGGGGAGGGAGGAGGGAAGGGGAGTGGAGGGAGGAGGAAGAAGGAAGGAGGAGGGAGGAGGAAGGAGGATGGAAAGGGAGGAGGGAGGGGATGAAGGAGGGAGGGGATGGAGGAGGGAGGGATGGAGGAGATAAAGGGAGAGGGGAGGGAGGAGGGAGGGGAGGGAGGGGATGGAGGAGGGAGAAGGAAGGAGGGAGGAGGAAGGAGGATGGAAGAGGGAGGAAGGAGGGGATGGAGGAGGGAGAGGAGGGAGGAGGGAGGGGGGAGTGGAGGGAGGAGGAAGAAGGAGGGAGGAGGAAGGAGGATGGAAAAGGGAGGAGGGAGGGGATGAAGGAGGGAGGGGATGGAGGAGGGAGGGGATGGAGGAGATAAAGGGGGGAGGGGAGGGAGGAGGGAGGGGAGGGAGGGGATGGAGGAGGGAGAAGGAAGGAGGAGGGAGGAGGAAGGAGGATGGAAGAGGGAGGAGGATGGAAGAGGGAGGAAGGAGGGGATGGAGGAGGGAGGGGAGGGAGGAGGGAGGGGAGGAAGGAAAAAGAGTAGGGAAGAAGGATGAAGAGAGGGAAGAGGGAGAATAAAGGGAGGGAGGAGTAAAATCCAAAGCAAGCCCCAGATACCAAAACACAATACAAATAAGTTGTCAACTGGTCTTAACAGTAAAATTTTATCACTAACTTCTTCAGTTGTCTTTGTACTTTTGCTTCCAGGGTGGGTTGGGACAGTAGAATTGTAGGGAGTCTGCAGCAACTTTCTTCTTTCTAAAATAAATTTAAAAATAAATAAATGAATAAATAAATAAATTTGATTCTTTCAGAACCTGGTGTCGCTTCTCTAAGACATTTATCTTTTGATTCTCCAGGTCAGGCTGTTAGTTTTCTTGGAATACTTTGTGAAATTGCTATTTAGTTAGAACGATATAAAATATAACCCCTAGTCTCTGGACTTAAAGTTGCTTCCTCATTCAACTTCAAACATTTCAGCATCATTCCCCACTTAGAGGTTTAGGCTAAGAGCCACAGATGGGTATCGGGGCCCCCAAGAGTTTTCTTTAAACTAACTTCAGTTTATAAACTGCATATAAGACTTCATATTTCTTTTGCTTTTTCCTGTAGATGTCTGACGATATTGACTGGTTACACAGCCGCAGGGGCGTGTGCAAGGTAGATCTTTACAGCCCAAAAGGACAACAAGATCAGGACCGAAAAGTGGTAAGATACAAACTGACTCCAAGGAGTAGAAACATTTTGTATATGGGTATAGATATGTTGGAGCCCTAGATAAACATATGGAAGCTAGTAGGTGGCTTCTCTAAGCATCCAAGCTCAGGAAGGGCTTTCAGGTGAATCAAAGGAGGGGCAGAGTGAAGATTGATATAAGTCAACTGGAGAGGGGAGGGAGGACTATGAGGGAGGGAGGAGTCTGCAGGGAGGGCGGAGCCTGAGGATGGAGGGTGGGGCCTAAGAGGGAGGGGCCTGAGGGGCCAGAGCTAAGAGGGAGGAGCCAGTGAGGGGAGGGGCTTATTTGGGGAGGATCCTAAGAAGGGCGGAGCCTAAAAGACAGAGTGGAGCCTAAGAGGAGGGAGGGGCTAAGAGGGGTGTGGCCAGAAGAGGCAGGGCCTAAGATGGAGAGACCTGAGGGGCAGGGGCTAAGAGGTTGGGGCCAGGGAGGGGAGGGTTCTATGTGGTGAGGAACCTAATAGGGCGGGACATAAGGGGGTGGAGCCTATAGGGAAGCAAGGCCTGAGGGGAGGGGCCTAAGAGGAAGGAGCCAGTGAGGGGAGGGGCCTAGGCAGAGAGGAGCCTAAGAGGAGCAGAGCCTAAGAGGAGGGAGGGGCTAAGAAAGGAGGGCTCCAGGAGGGGAGGGGCCTAAGAGGAAGAGACCTGAGAAGGGTGGGGGCTAAGAGGGTGAGGTCAGGGAGGGGAGGGACTTATTTGGGGAGGAGCCTAAAGGACGCAGAGTGGAGCCTAAGAGGAGGGAGGGGCTAAGATGGGAGGGGCCAGGAGAGGCAGGGCCTAAGATGGAGAGACCTGAGGGGCAAGGTCTAAGAGGTTGAGGCCAGGGAGGGGAGGGGTCTATGTGGTGAGAAACCTAATAGGGGCGGGACATAAGGGGGTGGAGCCTATGAGGAAGCAAGGCCTGAGGGGAGGGGGCTAAGAGGAAAGAGCCAATGAGGGGAGGGGCCTATGCAGAGAGGGGCCTATAAGGGGCAGAGCCTAAGAGGAGGGAGGGGCTAAGACAGGAGTGATCTAGGAGGGGAGGGGCCTAAAAGGGAGGGATATGAGAGGGCCGAGGGCTAAGAGGGTGGGGCCAGTGTGGGGAGGGGCCTATGTGGAGAGGAGCCTCAGAGGGGTGGAGCCTGAAAGGAGGGCGGGTGAAATCTAAGAGGAGGGTGGGGCTAAGAGAGGAGGGGCCAAGGAGGGGGAGGAGCCTAAGAGGGAGGGGGCCTGAGGGGGTGGAGGCTAAGAGGGTGAAGTCAGGGAGGGGAGGGGCTTTTGTGGGGAGGAGCCTCAGAGGGGTGGAGCTTGAGAGGAAGGAGGATGACGTCTAAGAGGAGGGAGGGGCTAAGAGAGGAGGGTGCCAGGAGGGGAAGAGCCTAAGAGGGAGGGGCCTGAGGGGCAGGGGCTATGAGGGAGGAACCAAGGGAGAGGTCTATGGAAGCTGCCTAAGAGGGGTGGGGACTAAAAGGAGGGAGGGTGAAGCCTAAGGAGGGAGTGTCTAAGAGGAGAGGGCCAGGAGGGTAGCGGCTTAAGAGGAAGGTGCAAAATAGGGGTGGGGGCTAAGAGGGAAGAACCGAGGTGGGGAGAGGTCTATTTGGTGAGGAGGCTACGATGGGTGGGACCTAAGGGGGTGGAGCCTATAAGGGAGAAAAGCCTGAGATATGGGGCTAAAAGGCGGGGGCTGTGGGGGGAGGGGCTTATGTGGAGATGAGCCTCAGAGGGGTGGAGCCTGAGAGAAGGGAGGTTGAAGTCTAAGAGGAGGGATGGGCTAAGAAAGGAGGGGGCCAAAAAAAGAAGGAGCCTAAGAGGGAGGGGCCTGAGAGGGCGGGGGTTAAGAGGGAGGAACCAGAGGAGAGGCCTATGTGGGAAGTTGTCTAAGAAGGGCGGGGCCTAAGAGGAGGAAGGGTGAAGCCTGAGAGAAGGGAGAGGCTAAGAGAGGAGGGGGCCAGCAGGGGAGAGGCCTAAGAAGGAGAAACCAGAGAGGGGAGTAGGCTAAAAGGGTGGGGCCAGGGATGGGAGGGGTCTATGTGGTGAGGAATCTAAGAGAGGTGGGACATAAAGGGGTGGAGCCTACGAGGAGCAAGACCTGAGGGGTGGGGCTAAGAGGAAGGAGCCAGTAAGGGGAGGGGCCTATGCAGAGAGGAGCCTGAGGGGCAGAGCCTAAGAGAAGGGAGGGGCTAAGACAGGAGTGATCTAGGAGGGGAGGGGCCTAAAAGGGAGGGATATGTGAGGGCCGAGGGCTAAGAGGGTGGGGCCAGTGTGGGGAGGGGCCTATGTGGAGAGGAGCCTCAGAGGGGTGGAGCCTGAAAGGAGGGAGGGGCTAAGACAGGAGTGATGTAGGAGGGGAGGGGCCTAAAAGGGAGGGATATGTGAGGGCCAAGGGCTAAGAGGGTGGGGCCAGTGTGGGGAGGGGCCTATGTGGAGAGGAGCCTCAGAGGGGTGGAGCCTGAAAGGAGGGCGGGTGAAGTCTAAGAGGAGGGTGGGGCTAAGAGAGGAGGGGCCAAGGAGGGGGAGGAGCCTAAGAGGGAGGGGGCCTGAGGGGGTGGAGGTTAAGAGGGAGGAACCAGGGGAGTGGCCTATGTGGGAAGTTGCCTAAGAGGGGCGGGGCCTAAGAGGAGTAAGGGTGAAGCCTATGAGGAGGGAGGGGCTAAGAGAGGAGAGGGCCAGGAGGGGAGGGGCTTATGAGGGAGGGGCCTCAGAGGGGCAGGGCCTGAGAGCAGGTAGGGTGGCATCTATGGGGGGAGGAGCCTAGGAGGGGATCAACCAAAGAAGAGGGAGGGCCTAAGAGAGGAGAGGGGCCCAGGAGGGGAAGGGCCTAAGAGGGAGGGAACTGAGAGGGGCATGGACTAAGAGGGGCTTGAGGGGCAGGGGCTAAGAGGGAGGAGCTGGGGAGGAGCAGGGCCTATACATAGAGGAGCATAAGTGAGATAGAGCCTAAGAGCAGGGAGGGGCTAAGAGAGGAGGGTGCCAGGAGGGGAGGGGCCTAATAGGGTGGGGCCTAGGAGGGGCAGGGGCTAATGGGGAAGAACCAGGGGAGAGGCCTATGTGGGGAGTTTCCTAAGAGGGCAGGGCCTAAAAGGAGGGAGAGTGAAGCCTAAGGGGAGTGAGGAGCTAAAAGAAGAAGGTGCCAGGAGGGGAGGGGCTTAAGAGGGAGTGGTCTTGAGATGAGTAGGGAGCTAGGAGGGAAGAGCCAGGGAGAGGAGGGGGTCTATATGGTGAGATGCCTAAGATAGGCGGGGCCTAAGGTGGTGGAGCCTATGACGGAGCAAGGTCTGAGAGAGATGGGGTTAAGGGGGAGGAGCTTTTGGGGAAGGGGCCTTTTGGGAGAGGAGCCTGAGAGGGGTGGAGCCTAAGAGGAGGGGGGGACTAAGAGAGGAGGGTGCCAGGAGGGGAGAAGCCTAAGAGGGAGGGACCTGAGAGGGGTGTGGGCTAAGAGGGTGAGGTCAGGGAAGGGAGTTGACTATGTGTGGAGGAGCCTCAGAGGGGTGGAGCCTGAGAGGAGAGGAGGGAGGGTGAATGCTAAGAGGAGGGAGGGACTAAGAGATGAAGGGGTCAGGAGTGGAGGAGCCTAAGAGAAAGGGGCATGAAAGGAGCTGGGGCTAAGAGGGAGGAACCAGGGGAGAGGCCTAAGTGGGGAATTGCCTAAGAGGAGCAGGGCCTAAGAGGAAGGAGGGTGAAGCCTAAGAGGAGGGAGGAGCTAAGAGGAGGAGTCCAGGAGGGGAGGGGCTTAAGAGGGAGGGGCCTGAGAGGGGCGCAGGCTAAGAGGGAAGAGCTGGGTAAGGGAGGGGTCTATGTGGTGAGGAGCCTAAGATGGGCGGGGCCTAAGGGGGTGGAGCCTATGAGTGATGGAGCCTAAGAGGAGGGAGGGGCTAAGAGACGAGGGTGCTAGAATGGGAGGAGCCTAAGAGGGAAGGGCTTGAGAAGGGCGGGGGCTGAGGGAGAAACCAGGGGAGAAGTTTATGTGGGGAGTTGCCTCAGAGGGGCGGGGCCTAAGAGGAGGGAGGGTGAAGTCTAAGAGGAGGGAGGGGCTAAGAGAGGAGAAGGCCAGGAAGGGAGGGACTTAAGAGGGACCACACTGAGATGGGCGGAGGCTAAGAAGGAAGAGCTGGGGAGGGGGCGAGTATCCTAAGGTCGGTGGGGCTAAGAGGAAGGGGCCAGGAGGGGAGAGGCCTAAGAGGGAGAGACCTGAGAGGGGTGGGGCCTTAGAGGGTAGGGCCAGTGAGGGGAGGGGCTTATGTAGGGAGGTGCCTCAGAGGGGTGGAGCCTGAGAGGAGGGTTGGGCTAAGAGAGGAGGGGGCCAGGAGGGGTGGGGCCTATGGGGAGAGGAGCCTGAGGGGCGGAGCCTAAGAGGAGGGAGGGGCTGAGAGAACGGGGCCAGGAGGGGAGGGACCTATGGGGAGAGGAACCTAAGAGGGGTGGAGCCTAAGAGGAGGGAGAGGCTAAGAGAGGAGGGGGCCAGGAGGGGCGGGGCCTAAGAGGGTGGAGCCTATGAGGGAAAAAGGCCTAAGAGGGGTGGGGCCTAAGAGGGAGAAACCAGGGGCGATGCCTATAGTGGGAGGAGCCTAAGAGGGGCGAGGTCTAAAAGGGGTGGAGCCTATGAGGGAGCAGGGTCTCAGAGGGGTGGAGCCTAAGATGGGGAAGAGTGTAAGAGGAGGGAGGAGTAGTTGTTGTCTAGTAGCTAGGCTCTATCACCTAATACAAAAGTCATGTTTAGCTACCAGTAAGTGCACTGGGTCCACTCAGGAGGGCAATTTACTTCAACTATTTCATACTGTTTCCCAAATTTCAAATTATTTGGATCATATTTCACTCTTTCATCCTGATCAAGCACCATCCATTTTATTAGTTACTTAATGTATAATGTTGTAACATCAAAAAAATTATATTTAAGCATGACTATCACTCTACACAATAGTTTCACAACACCACAAGCTTCATTTTCTACTACAATGTACCTACCTATTAAATGCAGAAATGTTTACCCATGTACTACTAAAACATCTGATACCATCAACAATAAAATAGCACATCTTGAGAAAGACCCATGAAGTAAAAAATGCCCCTAAATTTCCTGTTAGGGAAATTCAAATTCTGGTACAAAAATCAGCCTTTTCACTTATGCCAGTAGGGCCATGCTTTCTCAGGTGTTTTTTCCAATCAATATTTATGAACATTTTCTTCTGAACCACTCTCTTTTGTGCCACATTCTGCTTAGAAACTTACACCATCAGTTAATTTCCCCAAGAATCCCATGAGGTAAGTGCTATCTATTATCTCCAAGAAAGAAATTAATGACCTTTCCTCTAGAGTTTATCTAAATTTGCCCTCTTAATTTTATACAGATATGCTTTGTGGATGTGTCCACCCTGAATGTGGAAGATTCAGATTCCCAGGTGGGTATTTTCTGTTCAAAGTCAGAGAAACTGAGAAGATGAGAAGGGCTTTCCGTGAAGTCCGAGGAAAGGGAAAGGGTGAGGCAAGAGAGGTAGAGGGGATGCAGGTGGAAGGCCCAGGGTCTCTGGTTCTGAATTTATTGTCCTTCTTGATAACAGATTTCATTTTAGAAACCACTTATATCGTTGGCCGGGCTAGGTAAAAGCATGGATATAGAAAATGTGTCCCAAAATGTGGTAAGCAACAAAATATGGCCCGTGAGACTGATAGTCTTGAGTGTCATCTAGGCTAGCTTAGCCATTTGTGAAAATAATCTTGTCTCATTCATCAAAATTTTGTAGCATCAAAACCCCACCTTTCCTGGAGAACCAAAAGGATGGTGGGAGATGTGACCTTCATGCTGTGAAGCTGTAGCCTAAAGGGTGGGGCAGCATGGAAAAATCTTGGAGAAATTGAACTTTTCATTAACAATCTCACCTTTTAACTCCACAGGGTGCTGCTGGTTCCAGGTCAGAAGGCGAATTGAATCTGGAGAATCTGGAAGATAAAGAGATTATCGTGATCAAAGACACTGAAAAACAAGACCAGTCTAAGGTAACCTAGCTTCTGAGGTTCTATCACTCCTAGTTTCTAGGGCCAATCTTAATTCTGAAGGCTCTGGCCAAGGAGATGGTTGTCCAACAGGTACACCAACCTGAAACACATGACATTCTAGAAAACACAGGACTAAGTTCAGGGCTATGGTAAGGTCCATGTGTACTTTTAAAAAATGGTGTTCATTAAATCCAAAGCTTCAGACCACCACCCCTTCCCTTGGAGGTATCTACTCCAAGCAGAACTTTGCTATTCTTGTTCTGAGAAAGATGTACACTTGGTATCAATCTTTGCAACGATCCTTGCTAACTTGTACTATGTTCATGTGTCTCATTATCACCCACCACTCAGTATGGAAAGATATGGAACAGAGAAAACACAGAAGAATCGAGAATTCGAGTGCGTAGGAGATTACACACACAAGCTGTTGAAAAGGTTCAAATTAGAAGCAATTAGACTTGAATGCTACGATCACAGGCCAATCCATTTATTTTTGTGTATTTTGAATTGTATCTGTTAGGGTCACTGTTTAGAGAGAGTACTGAAACACACCCACATTCCTATAAGCCTGAGCTGACAGGCAATGGAAAGGATGTTTGGCTTCAGTGCAAAGAAGTCTAATGCCTTCTGCTCCTGTCTCTGGGCTCATATGTTATAAGCAAAACACTATTTATGTTCTCAGGCATATTTGGAATGAGGCCAGTGGCCCTGAAAGAAGAAAAACGTCACAGAAAACTCTTCAAAGTTTAGGGGTGGCCAGTTGCCTCATGTAGTCTTAAGAAAGGTACAACTTGGGGCTGGAGAGATGCCCCAGAGGTTAATAGCATTGACAGTTCTTCTAGAGAACTCAGTTTTGATACCCAGCACCCACATGATGTTGCAACTCCAGTTCCAGGAGGTCTGGTACACTTTCCTGGCTTCCACAGGCACAAGGTATGTAAATGATGCGACATCACATTTATAAACATATACGCATTGATAAATATACTGACCTTTACATATACACTCAACATATACAAAGGCATGCAGTCAGATACACTCATGTGTCCACATGTGGCAAACATAAACACCCACATTTACATTAATGTACAAAATGCATAATCATACACCAATGGACATTAACACATATAAGCCTTGACCAGAACACAATGACCCTAAAAAATTCAAAACTCACACACATTTATAAAAGCATATGGGAAAGACCTTGTAACAATATGCAATCATGACTGACATGCATACATACATAAAAACTTAGATAAATTAACACATTCACCAACACACTTGTTTGATAGTTTGATACACACATTTACACAAATGCAACTATAAACCTACTTATGTAATTCACATACGCACTCAAAGCACCTCTAGAATGTGCACACACATTATCAAATACTTATAGATCTTTTAAGTATAGACTAAACTACATGTAATTATTTTAAACATTAACATATTATTGAAACTGACAGTGGTGTCTACACATTCACACATACTGACATATATCAGTGTATTTTTCCATTCACTAGTATGTACAAAATGCATACTTGTGCTGGCTTACACAGTAGATATACACAATAGGTAGTGATGTGAACACATTATTATATATGGTTACACATAGTCATACAAATACATATACATACATATAATAGCACAGGACTTGAATGTTTATTGATGGATATTATTAGATGCTAATAAAGTGAAACAGTCCGATCTCTGCATTACTTACAAGCTATAGCTTCTAGCAATCAGAAAATAGGTCAGAAGTAGCCTACCCAAACCCTTCAAACTCTTATGGAGAGGTGTTCTTCTTTTTCTAGACGGAGGGGTCTGTGTGCCTTTTCAAACAAGCTCCCTCTGATCCCATAAGTGTCCTCAATTGGCTCCTCAATGATCTCCAGAAGTATGCCTTGGGTTTCCAACATGCATTAAGCCCCTCAGCCTCTAGCTGTAAGCATAAAGTAGGAGACCTAGAGGGAGAATATCACAGAATACCCTCTGAGAACTGCTACAGTGTGTACGCCGATCAACTGAACATGGATTATCTGAACAAAGGGCCTCAAAGCCTACGTCTAGAAATGGCGGCATCCAAAAACACCAACAATAACCAAAGTCCCTCAAATCCTGCAGCCAAATCTCCTAGCAATCAGAGGTCAATTGCCACTCCTGATGGAGAATGTTCTATGGACGACCTTTCCTTCTATGTCAACCGGTTGTCTTCTCTGGTAATCCAAATGGCCCGTAAGGAAATCAAGGATAAATTGGAAGGTGGAAGCAAATGCCTCCACCATTCAATGTATACATCCACAGGAGAGAAAGGGAAAACCAGCCCCCGAAGCGCTGTCAGCAAAATCGCTTCTGAGATGGCCCATGAGGCTGTCGAGCTGACCTCGGCAGAAATGCGTGGCAATGGAGAGGAATGCAGAGATGGTGGCCGGAAAGGCTTCCTGTATAGTGAATTATCTAACAAGAACAAGTGTGGAGAAAAGCAGATGTGCCCAAAAGACAGCAAAGAATTTGCAGATTCCATCAGCAAGGGGCTTATGGTTTATGCAAATCAGGTGGCATCTGACATGATGGTTTCTGTTATGAAGACTTTGAAGGTGCACAGCTGTGGGAAGCCAATTCCAGCTTGTGTGGTCCTAAAGAGGGTACTACTAAAACACACCAAGGAAATTGTGTCTGATCTGATTGATTCATGCATGAAGAACTTGCATAACATAACCGGAGTCCTGATGACAGATTCAGACTTCGTCTCTGCTGTCAAGAGGAATCTTTTCAATCATGGTAAACAAAATGCTGCAGACATCATGGAGGCCATGCTAAAGCGTCTCGTCAGTGCTCTTCTTGGTGAGAAGAAGGAGACTAAATCTCAGAGTCTGGCATATGCAACCTTGAAAGCTGGAACTCATGATCCCAAATGCAAGAATCAGAGCCTTGAGTTCTCAGCTATGAAAGCTGAAATGAAAGGAAAAGATAAATGTAAACCCAAAACAGATCCCTGCTGCAAATCACTGACAAGTGCTGAGAAAGTCAGCGAACATATCCTTAAAGAGAGCCTGACCATGTGGAACCAGAAGCAAGGAAACCAAGGCAGGACGACCAATAAAGTATGCACCACTAAAGATGAGAAGAGAGAAAAGCTCAGTCCTTCTACCGACTCACTGGCCAAAGACCTGATTGTCTCTGCCCTTATGCTCATCCAATACCATCTCACCCAACAAGCTAAGGGCAAAGATCCATGTGAAGAAGACTGCCCTGGTTCCTCCATGGGGTACATGTCCCAAAGCACACAATATGAGAAGTGTGGAGGTGGCCAAAGTGCTAAGTCACTTTCAATGAAGCACTTTGAATCTCGTGGAGCTCCTGGACCATCTGCATGTGCGAAGGAAACTCAACTGGATTCTCAGAAGATGGATATGTCAAACATGGTTCTGTCCCTGATTCAGAAACTTCTTAGCGAGAGCCCTTTCAGCTGTGATGAAGCATCTGAAAGTGAGAATAAGCGCTGCTCTGATCCTAGATCGAGCAAAGGAGCTGCCATGCCCAAGAGATCTGAAGATCAATGCCAAGACAATGCAGAACTGGACTTCATCAGTGGGATGAAGCAAATGAACCGCCAATTTATAGACCAACTGGTCGAATCCGTGATGAAACTGTGCCTGATCATGGCTAAGTACAGCAACAATGGAGCCGCCCTAGCTGAGCTGGAAGAACAAGCAGCCCTGGCAGCTGGTGGCTCACGATGTGGCCGTGAAGGTGCGATGTCACAAAACTATCAAGATGCTCCTGGCCCTGAAGTTATCGTCAACAATCAATGCTCTACAAGTAACTTGCAGAAACAGCTGCAGGCTGTCCTGCAATGGATTGCAGCCTCTCAGTTTAACGTGCCCATGCTCTACTTCATGGGAGATGATGACGGACAACTAGAGAAGGTAAGAAATGTATTCAGACCCAATACATTAAAGATAGGATGAGTATATGTGAGCAGGCTAGCAGTCATACATAACCACAGTCTCAATCTCTACACACACACACACACACACACACACACACACACACACTTGAAGTTCCCACATTTTCAGTATAGAAGTTGAAATGAAATCATTCCACCCATCTCATAGGGTTTTGAAGGGAAGGAGAGTAACGGCATCCTCAGACCTTGACCTAGAAATCTGTACAGACTACCTTGATATGAGGGTCTGTGACCTGGTGGGAAGTACTCAGTGAACACAGTTTAGTTTCAGAAGGATCTGTGACATGACTTTAAGGCAGTGGGCAGGCACAGGGAGATGCTGGTTCATGTTGCCCAGTGGGTCCTCTTTCTGAAAAGTTAGCAGTTTACTCAGGCTAACTCTGTGCTCTCCACAGCTCCCTGAAGTTTCAGCCAAGGCAGCAGAGAAAGGCTACAGTGTAGGAGATCTTCTTCAGGAGGTCATGAAGTTTGCCAAGGAACGACAACTGGATGAAGCCGTGGGTAACATGGCTAGAAAGCAACTGCTAGACTGGCTTCTCGCTAACCTGTAAGCTGAAAACTCCTTTGACTCCCCTCCATCATCCTCTCCCCGGCAGCAATTCCACCCCAGCTGGAGCCACCCTCACCACCAGGCTTAACTGCACAATTGCGATCACATTTACCAATACATCTGAGCAGTTGCACTGTGAAAATACTGGGTGCCCTTGCTGGGCAACACGAATAAAAAAAAAAATTCAAATATTTGTTGTCATGTTCATGATATTGGAGGAAAGGTGGTAGGGATCCTGGGAAGGGTAGGTATCTATTGGCAAGGAGCCTAAGAGGGGTGGGGCCTAAGGAGGTGTAGCCTATGAGGGAGCAAGGTCTGAGAGGGGCGGGGCTAAGAGGGAGGAACCAGGGGAGAGTTGCCGATGTGGGGAGTTGTCTAAGAGGGGCTGAGCCTAAGAGGAGGTAGGGTGAAGCCTAAGAGGAGGGAGAAGGTAAGAGGAGGGTGCCAGGAGGGGAGGGACTTAAGAGGGAGAGGCCTGAAATGGGCGAGGACTAAGGGGGATGAGCTGGGGAATGGAGGGGTCTATGTGGTGAGGAGCCTAAGATGGGTGGGGCCTAAGGGGTGGAGCCTATGAGGGAGACAGGCCCAAGAGGTGGGGCTAAGAAGGAGGAGCTGTGGGTGGGAGGGGCCTATGGAGAGGAACCAAAGAGGCAGAGCTTAAGAGGAGGGAGGGGCTAAGAGAGGAGGGGGCCAGGAGGGGAGAAGCTTAAGAGGGAGGGGCCTGAGAGGGGTGGGGGCTATGAGGGAGGAACCAGGGGAGAGGCCTATGTGGGGAGATGCCTAAGAAAGTTGGGGCCTAAGGAGGGAGGGACTAAGAGAGGATGGGGCCAGGAGGGGAGGGGCCTATGAGGGAGGGACCTGAGAGGGGTGGGGGCTAAGAGGGTGGGGACAATGAAGGGTGGGTCTATGAGGTGAGAAACCTAAGAGAGGCAGAGAATAAGGGGGTATAGCCTATGAGGGAGCAAGGCCTGAGGGGAGAGGGCTAAGAGGAAGGAGCCAGTGAGGGGAGGGGCCTATGCAGAGGGGAGCCTAAGAGGAGCAGAGCCTAAGAGGAGGAAGGGGCTAAGGCAGGAGGGCTCCAAGAGGGGAGGGGCCTAAGAGGGAGGGACCTGAGAGGGGCAGTGGCTAAGAGGGTGAGGTCATGGAGGGGAGGGGCCTATGTGGAGAGGAGCCTAAGGGGTGGAGCCTGAGAGGAGGGAGGATGGAGTCTAAGAAGAGGGAGGGGCTAAGAGGAGGGTGCAAAGAGGGGGAGAGCCTAAGAGGGAGGGGCCTGAGAGGGGTGGGGGCTATGAGGGAGGGGAACCAGAGGACAAGCCTATGTGAGGAGTTGCCTAGCAAGGGCGGGGCCTAAGAGGAGGGAGGGTGAAGCCTAAGAGGAGGGAGGGTCTAAGAGAGGAGGGGACCAGGAAGGGAGGGGCTTAAGAGGGAGGGGCCTGAAAGGGGTGGGGGCTATGAGGGAGGAACGAGGGGAGAGGCCTATGTGGGGAGTTGCCTAAAAAGGGTGGGGCCTAAGAGGAGGGAGGGGGGCTAAGAAAGGACGGGGCCAGGAGGGGAGGGGCCTAAGAGGGAGGGACCTGAGAGGGGCAGGGGCTAAAAGGGCGAGGTCATGGAGGGGAGGGGCCTATGTGAAGAGGAGTCTCAGAAGGGTGGAGCTTAAGAGTAGGGAGGATGGAGTCTAAGAAGAGGAAGGGGCTAAGAGGAGGGAGCAAAGAGGGGGAGAGCCAAAGAGGGAGGGGCCTGAGAGGGGCGGGGGCTATGAGGGAGGAACCAGAGGAGCGGCCTATGTGAGGAGTTGCCTAAGAAGGGCGGGGCCTAAGAGGAGGGAGGGTGAAGCCTAAGAGGAGAGAGGGGCTAAGGGGACCAGGAAGGGAGGGGCTTAAGAGGGATGGGCCTTAAAGGGGTGGGGGCTATGAGGGAGGAACCAGGGGAAAGGTCTATGTGGCGAGTTGCCTAAAAAGGGTGGGGCCTAAGCGGAGGGAGGGGCTAAGAAAGGACCGGGCCAGGAGGGGAGGGGACTAAGAGGGAGGGACCTGAGAGGGGTTGGGGCTAAGAGGGAAGAACCGGGGTGGGGAGGGGTCTATGTGGTGAGGAGCCTCAGAGGGGTGGAGCCTGAGAGGAGGGAGGATGAAAGTCTAAGAGGAGGGAGGGGCTAAGAGAGGAGGGTGCTAGGAGGAGAGGAGCCTAAGAGGGAAGGGCCTGAGAGAGGCAGGGGCTAAGAGGGAGGAACCAGGGGAGAGGCTTATGTGGGGAATTGCTTCAGAGGGGCGGGGCCTAAGAGTAGGGAGGGTGAAGCCTAAGAGGAGGGAGGGGCTAAGACAGGAGTGGTCAGGAGGGGAGAGGCCTAAGAGTTAGGGACCTGAGAGGGGTGGGGTCTAAGAGGGTGAGGTCAGGGAGGGGAGGGGCCTATGTGGGGAGGAGCCTCCGAGGGGTGGAGCCTGAGAGGAAAGAGGATGGAGTCTAAGAAGAGGGAGGGGCTAAGAGGAGGGTGCAAAGAGGGGGAGAGCCTAAGAGGGAGGGGCCTGAGAGGGGCGGGGGCTATGAGCGAGGAACCAGAGGAGAGGCCTATGCGAGGAGTTGCCTAAGAAGGGCAGGGCCTAAGAGGAGGGAGGGTGAAGCCTAAGAGGAGGGAGGGGCTAAGAGAGAAGGGTGCCAGAAGGGGAGGGGCTCAAGAGGGAGGGGCCTGAGATAGGCGGGGGCTAAGAGGGAAGAACCAGGGTGGGGAGGGGTCTATGTGGTGAGGCACCTCTGATGGGTGGGGCCTAAGGGGGTGGAGCCTTTAAGGGAGAAAGGCCTGAGAGAGGTGGGGCTAAGAGGGAGGAACTGTGAGGGGCGAGGCCTATGGGGAAGATAGCATAAGAGGGGCAGAGCCTAAGAAGAAGGAGGGGCTAAGACAAGAGGGCCAGGATGGGAGGAGCCTAAGAGAGAGGGTCCTGAGAGGGGCGGGGCTAAGAGGGTGGGGCCAGTGAAGGGAGGGGCCTATGTGTTGAGTAACCTAAGAGGGGTGGGGCTTAAGGGGTGGAGCCTAAAGGAACAAAGCCTGAGGGGTGGGGCTAAGAGTAAGGAGCCAGTGAGAGGAGGGGCCTATGCAGAGAGGAGCCTGAGAGGCAGAGCCTAAGAGGAGGGAGGGGCTAAGACAGGAGGGGCTCCAGGAGAGGAGGGGCCTAAGAGGGAGGGACCTGAGAGGGGTGGGGGCTAAGAGCGTGGGGTCAGTGATGGGAGGTGCCCATGTGGGGAGGAGCCTCAGAGGGGTGGAGCTTGAGAGGAGGGAAGGTAAAGTCTAAGAGGATGGAGGGGCCAAGGGGGCAAGGGTCAGAATGGTAGGTTCCAGGAGGGGAGTGGCCTGAGAGGGGCAGAGGCAAAGAAGGAGGAGGCAGGGAGTGGTGGGGTCTATGTAGCGAATAGGGGAAGGGCCTAAGGAAATGGAGCCTATGAGGGAGCAAGGCCAGAGAGGGGCAGAGGATAAGAGGTAAGAGCCGGGGAGGGGAAGAGCCTATGTGGAAAGAAGCCTGAAGGGCAGAGCCTAAGAGGAGGGAGGGTCTAAGAGAGGAGGGGGTCAGGAGTGGAAGGGCCTGAGAGGGACAGGGGCTAAGAGGAAGGGGCCTATGTAGGGAGGAGCCTAAGAGGGGAGGGGCTAAGATGGGAGTGGCCATGAGAGGCAGGGCCTAAGAGGGAGGGGCCTGAGGGGCAGGGGCTAAGAGGGAGGAGCTGGGGAGGGGAGAGGCCTATGTGGAGAGGAGCCTAAGAGGGCAGAACCTAAGAGGAGGGAGGGGCTAGGAGGGAAGAGCCTGGAAAGGGAGGGTGTCTATTGGCAAGGAGCCTAAGAAGGGTGGGGCCTATAGGGGTGTAGCATATGAGGGAGCAAGGCCTGAGAGAGGCGGAGGCTAAGAGGGAGGAGCCAGTGAGGGGAGTGACATTGCAGAAAGGAGCCTAAGAGGGATGGAGCCTAAGAGGAAGGAGGGTGAAGCCTAAGAGCAGGGAAGCGCTAACAGGGGAGGGCCCTAAAACGGAGGGGCCTGAGAGAGGTAGATGCTAAGAGGGAGGAACCAGTGAGGGGAGGGGCCTATTTGGGGAGGAGCCTAAAGGGTGGGAGGGGCAACGGTGGGAGGGGCCAGGCGAGGTGGGGCCTAAGAGGGAGGGGCATGAGGGGCAAGAGCTAAGAAGGAGGAGCTGGGGAGGGGCGGGGCCTATGCATAGAGGAGCATAAGTGAGACAGAGCCTAAGAGAGGAGGGTGCCAGGAGGGGAGGAGCCTAAGATGGAAGGGCCTGAGAGGGGCGGGGGCTATGAGGGAGGAACCAGGGGAGAGGCCTATGTGGGGAGTTGCCTACGAGGGGCAGGGCCTAAAAGGAGGGAGGGTGAAGCCTAAGAGGAGAGAGGGGCTAAGAGAGGAGGAGGCCAAGATGAGACTTGATAGACTATGACCATACAGTGGGGGAGGAGGTCCCCCTTGGTCTTAGACCTAGGGGAAGGGAATAGGGTGAAAGCGGGAGGGAGGGAGGAATGGGAGGATACAAGTGATGGAATAACAATTGAGTTGTAATCTGAATAAATTAAATAAAAAGAAAAAAAGAGTATACAAATAGACTTGTTTAAAATAAACACACACACAGACTCATGCATGCACACACATAGACACAAACACATGCATGCACACACACTAAAACAAAGACATACACACATAGACACAAACACACACAAAGACACACAGATACAAACACATGCACACACACATACTCACAGAGTTCATCACACATGGCTAATTACTGTGATCTGATTCTCCACTAAGCTTTCACGTAATTTCAATTGATGAGACTTCCTTATCTTTCACTAATCTGAAAGAAAAACCGTTCCAAGAATGAAGTTAAAAGATGGTACATTGGCCATCTATCCCAGTATCACAGTATGTCAAAGTCATCTTAGGGCCTAGGCACTAAGGCCCTCACATTTACTCAACCCTTTCCAGTAATCATGAATATGGATTTCATTGCAGACCAGATCGAGTGGTCTCAATTCTGTGGCTTGTCAAGTCAGTTGTCACTCTTTTGTTTGTTTGTTTGTTTCGAGACAGGGTTTCTCTGTGTAGCCTTGGCTGTCCTGGACTCTGTAGACCAGGCTGGCCTCGAACTCATAGCGATCCACCTGCCTCTGCCTCCTGAATGCTGGGATTAAAGGTGTGTGCCACCGCGCCTGGCCTTCAGTTGTTACTTTTGAGGAGCTATGTGGTGCACCTCTTGGGGCCTTCATCTGTAAAATGTAACTGAAAACCCACTCAATACACTTTTGAGGCTAAACAAGGGGAGGAATGGGTGTGCTAGTGTTGTGCACCTGGTAGATTTTGTTACAAATGTAAAGATGGGCAAAAATCAATAGTTCTCAAAGCCTGTCCTAAAAAAAAATTGGGAGTGTTCTCTTATTTTCAGAACTGAAGACAGAAACCATGAGCATAAAAGGACTCAGGTAAGAGGCAGGTAAAAAGCAGGGGACATAGGCCGAGATTGCCAACCCTTCACAGTACCTGGGGGCCGTTAAGAAGGAAATGGACCTTTCAAACCCCAAAGCCTGCCAGGATGAAACAGAATCCAACAGTTTCCAGTCTTACCCAACCCCCGTGTAATGCTCTGGAGTTGAGTCAGCACAGATCTCTCTTTGTCCTTGAAGAAAATCCTTGATAAACAACCCCTGAGGCCAAGGCTGCATTTATAATGAGTCAGTCTTTCCTGCACACAGCTGACTCCCATGATAGCTTGCTCTCCTGATTAACTTGGCTCTTCCCTTGCTCCTGATTTGCATTCTAAGGTAGCCTTGGGGATTCCTTGAAATGTGGAAAGAGAGCAAAGGAAGTTACATGTTCTGCTAAATGAGACAGCTTGAGACGAGATGCTCTCTAAGGGACTTTCAGTTATGACATTTGAGGATTATGAGAACATGTCTTTTCTCCAGACTATCTCCAGGAACCCTGTGTGGATAATAGGTAAATTTGGGGTGAGGGAATTTGATCTTTTCCAGAACTAGCTGACAGATCTCAGCAGAGAAAGGAATGCAGTGGCCTCTAAGAGCCCTGACAGGAGGTCTGGAGGATCTCAGAGTGAGGCCCTGAACTTTGAGCTCTGTAAATGAGAAGTAATCTTAGGCATCCCAACAGCAACGTGGCCAGGCTCAATAGCAGCAGCTGGAAAGGCTCAGCGCTCTTGCTGAACTCAGAGAACTGCGGAATGGGAAAGGAAACAAGGCAGGGAAATGCGACCCTCTCCTGCCAAGCACAATCTAGCTCATAGCAGTTTCAGCCTCTTGAAAATGAGACCTCCATTTCGAAAGAGAAGCATACGTGGAGCTCGTCCAGGTTATCACAGGACCATAGCTGCACTGTGCTGAGGCAAAAGAGGTGCTTGTCCGGGTCAAAACCCGAGCTATCAAGATAAATTCCATACATACCTACAAGGTATCTTGGCCATATTTATCCCCATCCCTCCCTCCTCGCATCCAGGCACTCCCTACAACACATCTTCCCAACTTCGTGTGTGTGTGTGTGTGTGTGTGTGTGTGTGTGTGTGTGTGTGTGTGTTTGATAACCCACTGAGTACAATTTGTACTGTTCACACGTATGTGGGGTCATCCACTAGGATATAAGCAACCTAGTAATGATCACCCCCACCCCCAAAAGTTACTCTCCCTTCCTCAACAGCTGTCAACTGCCAATAACTCCTCAGGAGTAGGACACGTAGGTCCTTTGCAGGTACCATAGCTACTTGTGAGTTCAAGTGTGCACAGCCACATTCCAGCCCAAGAACAGTATCCCACAGTCCTCCTCTCCATCCTCCAGTTCTTATATCCGTTCTACTTCCTCTTCCATTCCTCCACGCAATGCCCGGAGTCTTAGGTGTGAGGGCTGATGTAAAATAGTCCACTGTAACTGAGCACTCATAGTGACTTTATCTCACTACTTTGGACCGGTATGAGTCTCTATATTAAACACTACCCAATGCAATAAGTTTCTTGGGCCAAGGTTGACAGCAGTGCAAATCTACAAATATAAACAGAACCGTTTAGAACGCAGTTTTTGGCAATGTGGGCATTTGGAAAAACAATGCCATAGCTTTTCTGGGGTCTAAGTCTTCCTTAGCCATGAGTTTTGAACATGTTGATAGGAACAGGCCTCAAATTCAACCAGGATAGTGGTTAAGACATCCATAAATGCTCTTATAACTAATATATATATATATATATATATATATATATATATATATATATAGTGTATACTACTTTATAACTATAACTTCTCTTGCCTTGTAGGTCAGTACTGTAGTATATAAAATCCAGCATTGGGTAAGGCCATTGATGTATTTCTGGCCCAGCAGCCTGGCACAACACCTTCCATTACCAAGAAAGTTAGTCAGCAGGGAGAAAGCTTCCTGATCATTTCAAGAGCGCAATCTTCAGCTGCAGGACTAAGAGAAACACATTTTAATGACATTATAAAATAATGCCAAAACCTACACAGTGAATAAAATACCAAGAAGTTGTAACACAAAAGACTGGCCATGCCATAATAAAGAGGAAACATTGGTAAAAATTCATTTGTGAGAATAATACTTTATAGGAGTTGACCAAGACAATATTTAAACAATGTGTTGCCCTAAAGCCTCTGTCAATACAAAAAAAAGAGACAACAAAGCACCTGCGTAAAGAACTTGGGAAGGAAACAAAATCCTTATCAAACAAGTTTAATAAGGGGAAATAAACTTTGAAGCAAGGGAGAAATCTTGTGAAGCTTTTTTTTAAAAAGGAAAATGAAACTTATTTCACTTAAGCCTTAAAAAGCCAAAGAGTGAGTGGTGAGGCAATGCTTTCTCTCTGGCTTAATGTGACAAAAGCACATATTTCCTAACAAAATCTCAGAGATAATTTCTTGCTCAAATCAGAAATGTGTGCCAGTGAGATGCCTCAGCAGGGAAAACTGTTTGTTGCCAAGCCTGATGACCTCAGTTCGATTCCCCAAACAGAGAATTGAGCCCCCCCCACAAGTTGTTCACAACAACAACAACAACAACACACACACATACACACACACAGAGTAAAAAAGAAAATTCTTTGCTTTTATTGTAGTTCTCACTTAGCATAATTCTAGTAATGACAGAAGAAAAAGTAAGTCAAAGAAAAATGTTGAGTTAAATTGCTACTATTGCAAATGATATTTTGGTATATCCATGAAATCAAACCCCCAACGAGGTTTGTACATGGACATGATAGAAGACATTGGCAAACTGCAAGGATTTATCACCAACTGAGATGATCCCAGCTGCTTTCTTCACAGTTACTGAAACATGTAAAAAATGCCTAACAGTTCCCTCACAGTACGCCGAGGTGTCAGAGAACCAAACAAATCTCAAGTAATCTAGTCACCTATCTAGAGAAAACACCAAAGTCTATTTACAATAGTAAAAATAGATTTTTGGTTTTTAAAGAAGTGTTTCCAGGCACTGGGTACTTTAATTCTTTCAGAAAACCTTGTGAGGTGTTTCATACCAGCTGCATTTTTTATGGATGAGAAATCAGAGGGATGGCTTCAGGATGCCTTTCTCAAGGGCTGCCAGTAAGTGGGAGTTAAGAGATCCAGATTCACCTCAGGTCAAATTCTATGTTCTTGAATTATACTGACTTATTAGTCAGATCTATGCTTATTAAAGAACAGAAGCCTGTAAACCAGTGGTCCTCAACCTCCCTAATGCTGTGACCCTTTAATGCAGTTCCTCGTGTTGTGGTGATCTTCATAACTGTAATTTTGCTACTGTTATGAATTGTAATGTAAATATTTTTGGAAATAAAGGTTTGTCAAAACTGGGTCATGACTTACAGGTTGAGAACTACTTCTATAAAACATGAATGAGAAAAATCAAAAGTAAAGTAAAAACTGAGTAAAAGTAACCAATGCTCCTGATTGGTTAAAAAGCACTCTCTAATTCAACAAAGTAGACCTTATATATTGTCAATTTAGTGCACTCTAATTCAGCACATAGACCATAGATTTCACATAGTATAAACTTAATACTTTGTAACTCAAACACATAGACTCTATATGATATCAATTTAAATGTATAGTATAACCTTTTATATTCAAGGTATTTATAATAGTAACTTTCTACCAGAGAAACTCTTCGGTCCCTTTTTTGTTTGTTGAGACAGGGTCTCACTATGTAGTCCATGATGGTCTTGTATTGCAACCCTCCTGGTTCCAGATCCTAGGTGATAAAGTTATAGGTATGTGCCACCACACCAGGCTTCAGTGAAGACAAGTTGCTGTCACCTGTATCTCATGATATGATATGGTCAGATGGGTAAACCACCTGTATTTACTTCTGGTCTAAATACTATACACCCAGTCTAAGTATTAAATACCATTAGACAGACACAAATAAAGTCATAATCTGTACCACATTTAACCAAAACTGACTTCAAAAAGCACAAGGAAAATTTTTAGGGTGATGGAAATATCCTACTTACCTTTATAGGGGAAATGCCCAACAGAGATAGATAGATAGATAGATAGATAGATAGATAGATAGATAGATAGATAGACAGACAGACAATAGACATACATTCCTCAGGACTAAATTTTAGTCATCTAACAGGTCTTTAAAAGGTTAGTTTCAAGTGTGTTTAGGGCTATACGTGTAATCCAGTGGCAGAGCATATGCTTGGGATGCATGAGGTTTAGGGTCAATCCCAGCACATACACAAACATATTTAAACTTAATTAACACCTATAGGGGAAACAGTTGCTTTTCCTGCTCCCAGCCCTTTTGTCCATCAGAAAGAGAGAAACTTTTCCAAGAAGTCTTCACTTTTACATCTCTCTGACTGGGCTCTGAGCCACCGTTAATGTGTCTTGTTCTTTCTTTTTGTCTATAGTAGACCAGGATAGGATCTTGAATGCTTCCCTTTACAAGAACTTCCCTCCCATATCTTAACCATATCCCTAAATTTCAAGATAAATTTCTCAGCTATATCACTAAAGTGAGGAGGTCTCCAAGTCAACTCCTTCTTGTCATAAAAGTTGTCACCTCAGGAAACTCCTTCCTTCACTACTATGTGATCTTGCCTCTAGGACCCTGCTTTATGTTTCACCACACAAAATAATATATTCTGCTTATCATTATTTGGTTGCCTACTGACTATCTTTGCACATTAGTATACTGACCTCAGGAGCAAAGAACTTGTATGCCTTGCCCGCTATTGTATTCTGTGTACCAAGGATAGTGATTAGCATATAGTAGCAATTCAATACATATTTATTAAATAGCAAATTTCAGTAGTCCCTGGTGGGGAAAAAATAGCACTGGGTGTTGAATCAGAAAAGTTGTCATTAACCATAACTACCTCGTTTATGTAGCCTGGTGTTAGCTTTTCTACTTCAAAAAGTGAGATGCTAATCAATGTATTTCATATACACCCCTCTGGAAATGCTATGAAGATCAACAGAGGCAATCAGAGGGAAAAGGTTTGAAAGTAACGCCTAAGTGGCCCATTAAACCTTCAATACAAAATGGTAGTGATGATAAGAAGTCTAGCTTTTACTATGGGCCAGACACTCTTCTAAGTGTTTTCCAGTATATTATTTCATCTCCCCAGCAACCCTCTGAAGTAGGCACTATCATTATGTCATCTTAGAGATAGAGTGGTTGAGTTCCAGACAGGCTAAGTAACCTCCAGAATGAAAAGAGTAGTTTGGCTGAAGGAATCCAGCCTAATAGATAGGCAGGAGTTTTCAAAAAGGCTTTTGCAGGCCTATGGCTTGGCTCATAAGAAAGCTACGACAAGGCACTGGGACACACACAGCTTTTGGTATTCACAGCATAGGCAATCTCTGTCCTCTTCCCCAAGTACAAGTGAAGGTTGCTTTTTTTTAAGATTTATTTATTATATCTATAGTGCACATTAGATCATGTTATAGATGGCTGTGAGCCACCATGTGGTTGCTGGGACTTGAACTCAGGACCTGGAAGAGCAGTCCATGCTCTTAACTTCTGAGCTATCTCTCCAGCCCAAGTGAAGGTTATGTTAAAAAAAAAAATGCAGCACAGAAAAAGATTTGCTCACGAGGTTCCTGACTGCTTATTGGGTGTTAAAGAGCAACTAGAGACAGGTTAACACCTGAACACACCGATGAGAGACAAAGACTGTGCGCTCAGGAGTCAGACTGGTGGAGGTGAAGGGAGAGGCAGCAGAAAGGTTAGGGGGCATTTAGGGTCAGTACACACATACTTTAACATTTTAACAGCCTATAGGAGTATGTATAAGCATCAAATTTGAGTAGCAGCCTTAGGTTGTCAATTCCTTATTGCCTCTTTTTCCTTCTCAGGCCTTGGAAATTGAACTGAACCTGTCCTATTCAGCGCTATCCTTGAGAAGTTTTGCTCTTATTCAAATTCTGGTTTTGTGCCCGCCTTTCAACTAGACTATAAATAGATGGGCATCAAAGGCTTCCCACCTACGAGCCAGCCAGAGAGTGTTTGTTGAGGCAAGCGTGACCTGCATGTTGATTTGAGGCATAATCCTGTCTTAGGCTCTTTTCACAAATTCCCTCATCGTATCTTCACCCCAGCCTTGTTGGAGCCTAAGGCATGGGGCAGTTTGGAGATTCGAAGTTCACTTTTATCTATAATTAAACTCAAGAGAAATGATTCTGAAATATGTACCTTTAACTCCCATGCTAGACTAGAGGAGTTGGCAGAAGACATAGATGAGCAAACAGTCAGAGGTGAATCAAATATGGCTTGTTTGTGAACATAGATACAGGGTTTGCTGGAATAGTGCTCAAAGGAAACTTAGGGGTGACAAAGCTAGGGCAGGTGGTAGCAGATTACATATCATGTTCTAAAATGGTGTGACTCCTAAGATCAAGGAGAAGACTCTTGAGGGATTTGAACTCTGACATTTCAGGTGAGATTTGTATTGAGCTGTGCTGACTTGTTTTGCTGTGGAAAGGGTGCGTTGGTGGCAGTGGCATCCTTCTTAACTTAAAAAAATGTTTATTTTTTTTTTTATTTTTTTCCCATAAAAAATGTATATGAAGGTGCCTGAAGAAGCCAGAGGCATCAGACCCACCCAGAGCTGAAGTTACAGATGACTGTGAACCAGGTAGTACGTGCTGTGTACTGAGCCCGGGCCCTCTTCAGGAGTTACATGGCATCTATCCAGCCTCTTATTATTCCTTCTTAAAATCAATGCCAGTCTTGATGAGCTTTACTGAGGGTGGAAAGGGTTTCTTAGCACGTGGGGCAGTACTGCCTATGAGGCAGGTAGAGAAGCAGAAGGAAATGTGCCCTTCCTGTCTTCCTGGAAACTTCCAGAAGTGATAGGCCCATTGCCAAGGGGATGTTATAGAGGTTTTCCTTTCCTTTCCTGATACTGCAGTTTTGCCTGCCAGACTGTATGTGCTATTCTCACTCCCACTAGATGCCAAGAGCAGTAGTCTCCAGAGTCCATACTCTTCCCCAACTCCCGATGACAAACATGTATTTTTTTCTGACCCCAGGGTGGCTTCACACAGCACTTCCTTGAACATATCAATCCTGCCCGTGAACTCAGCAAGAGTAAATGAAAAACAAACACCCCGACATCAATCTTCCTCTCAGAGACTTTGCTTTTGGAAAAGGAAAATCTCCTGGCAGCAATCGCAGGTGTCTTTATCATCCAGCCCTGTGGCATAGACCATCTGGCAGAGGGAAGATGTCCAGAAAAATGTCTAGAGCATCCGGTTCTCAACCTGTGGGTCATGACCCCCATTGGGGTTTGCATATCAGATATCCCATATATCAGATATTTACATTACAATTTGTTGCGGAGTAGCAAAATGAGAGTTACAAAGTAGGAACAAAAATAATGTTACGGTTGGGGGTCACCACGACAGGAGGAGCTGTAGCAAAGGGTCACAGTATTAGGGAGGTTGAGAACCACTGCTCTAGAGATACATGATCTACATCTGAACTAACGGAACAACTTGGTCCTAGTCCTCCCTTAGCACCCTCCAATCAGGTAGCCCTGGAGAGACTCAGTGTGTCATCTCTCCATCCTCATCTAAGTATGCCCATGAGGATTCCTTCCTACTCCTCTGGCTTTTCCTTTCTTCTCATTCTCTTTTATACAGTTGTCATTCTCTGTCCGTCTGGACTACACCATGATCTGGTCTCATCAATGTTCTTCTTGATGCTCCTACTCCCTAGCTGAGCAGACCCAACTAGGCAAATTGCCATAGAGAACCAGTGACAGAGTTTGGGTCTTAAAGGCATAGCAAGAATTAGAAGAGACAGAGGAAGATGTAAGACAAACTTCTCCCAGCTGTGCCAGTTCCCTGTGTTCCTGGGACAATGACATGCATCATCTCAGCCTGCCCCCCCTCCAAGAAAAGCCTATATTCCGGCTGCAACACGGATGTGCGTATTTTGAAAACTCTCTTGCAAGTAGTGATTTTCTTTTCAAAGAAATTAAATCCTACAGAAAGCTTAAGATTAGATTTGGGCCCAGGGGTCCCGCTCAAACTAAGGCACCAGCCAAGGACAATACAGGAGGTAAACTTTAAACCCCTTCCCAGATCTAGCCAATGGTCAGAATATTCTCCACAGTTGAGTGGAGAGTGTGATACGACTTTCTCACGTACTCTGGTGCCTCACATTTGACCATGTCCCCTGGAGGGGGAGACCTGGTGGCACTCAGAGGAAGGACAGCAAGTAGCCAAGAAGAGACTTGATACCCTATGAGAATATATAGGGGGACGTAATCCCCTCAGGAACAGTCATAGGGGAGGGGAATAATGGAAAAATGGGGGGGGGGAGGAATGGGAGGATACAAGGGATGGGATAAACATTGAGATGTAACAAGAATAAATTAATAAAAAAAACTGAAAAAAAAAAAGAAAAAAAAAAAAGAAAGAAAGAAAAAGATTAGCACAATGGTTACCCACACCCTTCATGCAGCTTCAACTGCTAATATTTTGCATCTTGCTTTATCTAGCACACAAATAGCATACCACATATCAATAAAAATATTGCATAGAAAAATAATTTTGCTGGCCCATTATAAGATTTGAGCAGACATCAGAATGATCACCAATGTGATGTGTATTTTCCAGGAAAAATGACATACAGTATATATACAATCCTCTTACATATGTCAATAATAGCTTTCATAGCTTTTACCCTTTGTGCCATCTAAAATCCATGTATTACATTTATCTTGATCCTTTAGTCTCCGTTCATCTAGAATATTCCCTATCTTTTTTTTCTTTTTCTTGTTCATTCATTCTGGCATTTTAAAAAGAGTTTTGGAGACTGAAGATTATGATCTACAGCCAAGATTGATTTTTTTTTGTTTTGTTTTGTTTTGTTTGATGAGACAGGGTTTCTCTATGTAGCCTTGGCTGTCCTGAAATGACTCTGTAGACCAGGCTGGCCTCCAACTCACAGAGATCCGCCTGCCTCTGCCTCCTGAGTGCTGGAATTAAAGGCGTGCGCCACCAAGCCCGGCAAGATTGATTTTTTTTTTTTTTAATCTTGGTTTGCAGACGTCATGCCTAGCCAATGAATGAACGGGAAATTAAGATGGAGACCTACGATCTGTGAAGGTGAGGCATGAAGAGAGAAAGGAGGGATGGCTATATAAATTATTGTATGCCTTAAACCTGTAAGATTAGTACATCAAGCCTCTTCTATTTTTACATAAACAGTCCCTTGGTCACCAGTTTCACTCTACTATCCTTTAGCTAGATGTATAGTGTTGTGAATCTTGGCTCTGTAGAAATAGGTTTACCTAGGTCTCAACCTCACTAGTATGCTTCAGCTTGGGCCATAGAGTCTTCCTTATGCTATCTGAGAGACTAGCCCCCTAGCTGGGTATTTGGCCTAAGGGGAAAAAAGTCTGAACTTCCATATAGAAGGCTTTAAGTTCAATTCCCAGTCCCCTCTTTTCATGGGCCCATTTGCCTGGTTTTCTTTCTTTCTTTCTTTCTTTTTTTTTTTTTTTTTTTTTTTTTTTTTGCAGCGATAGCAAAGTTTATTATAGAATCTAGGTCATGGGGCATATGGATATTTGCTATACGGTTCTTTTTAACTTTCCATATATTTAGAAATATATTTTATTAATTTATTCATATTACATCTCAATTGTTATCCCATCCCTTGTATCCTCCCATTCCTCCCTCCCTCCCATTTTCCCCTTACTCCCCTCCCCTATGACTGTGACTGAGGGGGATTACCTCCCCCTGTATATGCTCATAGGGTATCAAGTCTCTTCTTGGTATTGCCTGGTTTTCTTACATTGCTTTTCTTTTTTTCCTTTCTTTCTTTCTTTCTTTCTTTCTTTCTTTTTTCTTCTTTTTTTTTCCAGCTTTTCTGTTCCCAGTACCTAATGAATCTTATGTATAATTGTCCAATGAACCAACATGTTCTTCATCCCAGATATATGCAATTGTCAGCCAAAAATGAAATTAATAAAATACATGATTACAGAAGCTATTGTTCCTACAGCTACAGATACACAAATATCCAGCAGTAATTGACAGAGTGATTTCTTCAGTCTTCTCACCTATCTCTCACATAGGACCTTACATAGACCACCCATCTACTGTGTATAGACATTTATTGAGAACGTAGTATGTGTCAGGTACTGGGCCTAAGCACATTGCATGAATTCGCAGAGATGATTGACTTTCCTTGCATGATCAACGGAACCAACGGCCTGTCAGTTGGATCACAAGGAGAATTGTTTAGCGGAGTTCTGAAAGTGTTGAGTCCATTAAAAAGACAGTTTACTGCACGCGGGTTTGAGAGCTGTAGGTTCACGCGCGAAGGGCGGTTTAAAACGGCTCTGAGTATTGCGTGCCTGGAAGTAGATCTAGGTACGTTCTAAGTTCCGACTTCGCGAGAACCAATTAGCATACGTCACGGCGCCACAGCATCTTCATCATGCCATTTACGCAAGTTACAAGCCGGCTGAGAGTGTAGTGTTTACAGTAAAGTTCCCGACTATCGGGGGAAAGGTGGGCAGTTCTACTCCCGGCCTTCCCCCTTTTTCACAAGGTCCACTCTCTCCTGATCTTTTGTATTCCCTCATATATTTCCCTCCTTTGGCCTCTTATATTTTGTTCTCTGAGCCACATGGGAGAGATGGGTAGAAATTGAGGAGAGGAGGCTACACTTTAAGTCCCTACAAGTTTTATAGTTAAGTTCTACTCAGAAATAAAACTCATGTCACTTTTATAAATAAAAATTTATATTAGGGTTTTTCTAATGATTCTTTGTGTGTATGTGTCTGTATGTATATGCATGTGCATGTGGGTCCTGGGGGAAGTCAAAGGAAAGATTCAAATCCTTCTTCCAGAGCTGGAATTACTGGTGGCTGTGAGCCACTAGGGAGGTATGTTGGAAACCAAACTCTGGTCCTCTCTGAGAGCAGCAGGCACTTTCAACCACTAAAGCCCTCAGCTCACCTCTAAAACTTGTATCATTCTGCCTTTAAAAATAAATGTCCTTTTAAACACTATGCATTCATTATGTGTTATATAAGCCAGGATTCTCTAGGGGAAAGAATCAATTTGTTGAATCATCTTACCCAATTGGAGGCTGAGTAGTCTAACAACTGCTGGAGATGGAGCAAAACCAATAGTTGCTCAGTCCAAGAAACTGGCAGCCTCAGAATATGAGGAACCAATAATGCAGGGTCGGTGTGATTGTCTAGAGAGCTGGCAGCATGAGTTGTCACTGAAAGACAATGGCAATAGAAATAGATGTGCAGTCAGGAGAAAGGCACTTGCATGAGCTGGCCAGCTTCTGGTTCCATTTTTCAGGTTCCCCAGACCTGAAAATGATGACACCTACATTTAAAGTGGTTCTTTCTCCCTCAGTTTGTCTGGCATGGATCAATTCTCTCTTCTCAAAGACACACTGGAGGTCTATTTTGCTGAGAAGCCTCCAGGTATATCTCAATTCAGTCAAGTTGGCAGTCTAGATGGCCCATCATGGGTGCTTATCGGATTCATTACCTATTCATCTAGTCTTACCTCTTCCAATGTCCCATCTCCCAGTCAATTCCCATCACTTACCCTGCTGTCCAATTTGGATGCAAGATATTAACTTACTCTTTCTAATGTTTACACCTTAGTCTGTGAGCCTTTGTCCTTCTTTCTAGCAGCTAAAACTCCTCAGCCCTTTATTCTTTCTCACCTCTATTATTGCTAAAGTAATGGGTGTGGTGAATGGTGCTTTGCTTCCTTTCTTTTGCTTTTTGTGGGCTGTTTTCAGAAATGAGCACAGTTGCAGCTTTTATTATCACAAACTGAACCCACTCATTGCCAAGAAACAGAATATTCCCAGCTTCCAAGGATCCCTGTGTGCGTCCTCTCAAACAACACCCCATCCCTTCCATTCTCCTTATAGGTGACCTCAGCACTGACTTTCAACACCACAGCTGGGTTTTCCCATTTAAAAAAAATTCATATAGGGGGAGAATCATATTGTGTGATTTTGCATGTCTACTTTTCTTAGCTGAACATTAGGTTTGTGAAATTCAATCTTGCCGTTGCATAGTATTTTCTTTTCAATGCCTATAGCATTTCAATGTATTTCATTTCATCCATTTTAGACAGTTGAGTGTTTTCTATATTGGACTCCTTTACATGATTTCTAGTGCTCATTGGTACTGGATGTCTATCTGAAGGATGTATAAGTTATACCTGTTCAACATCCATCAACATTACTAAACACAAAGTGTTTGTGCCAGTAGTGGTGGTGACACATTTATGTCCCTTTTCTGTTTGTGTGGTTTTCCTTCATATCCCTCCTGTCAAGCAGGTACTACTTGTGTCCCTCTTGACTCACACAGTATTTCTCACACATCAGGGAGCTGACATTTCCAACAGCACTTACCGAGTTTTATTAATAGCCCTCTTGAGCCCCAGAGGCAGGAAGGCAAAGTTGGTTAAGTGAGGGAGGGAAATGCTTAGAAGAAACATGTGGGGAAAAGCATTTTCTCAGCTTCAAAGAGATATGTCCTCAGCAACAGGGAGAGAAGAGAAGCAGCGTGCTAGGTCCTAGCTCTCCTGGTTCTGGCAAGTTTGCAGTCAGAAAAACCTCAGGGCAGTGAGGAAGGGAATCTAGGAAGTTAGACAATGGGCAAAAGTTAAACAAACAAACAAAAACCGCTGCAGGCCCTGCCTCAGCAGCAGCCAGTACAAGCCGATGATGGGATTAGATGGACAATGTTTTACAGGACAAAACTCTAGTGCATACGACACCTCAGAGCTTGGGCACATAACTGAAGGAGGCAGGTCACGAAACTATCTGAGGGTAATTTTCTCTCAGAACTGAAGGAACGAAGAGTGAGAAGTGGAATTTGCTCTCAATTTCTAAAGAGCTGTGGTATTTCTCAGACACTAGTCTGTCATTCCTAGGAAGTACTACTAGAATCCAATCTGATGGGAGAAACCCCAATAATCGGAATTAAGACACTACCTCTGGGCTAATCTGCTTTTCCCTTGTGCTGGCAGTGGTACGGCAGGGTGAGATTGCGGGCTGAAGTACAGCCCTTGAGCCACACATAACCCAAACAGCCACACCCAGCAATCCTCAATGGTGATCTCTTGTCTCAAGGCACCCGTCCTGTCATAAACAGACATTCTGTTTGAAGCACATATCAAACCAGTTCTGTGGTGACAAAAACGCATCAACCCCACCCTCAGACACAGGTGTTCCTGAGCCATATACCTGCCTCCTCCTTTTTCTTTTATTGGTGTAACTGCCATGAAGATTTCAATTGCATGTGTGGCTCCCGGCTTTAACACCAAAGCACATTATATTCTGGCATTTGCCTCTTTTATAGCCTTGCCTCCCCTCTCCTCTTCCTCTTTCCTCCCGACAGTTCCAAACCTCATATGCACACACATCCTATGGCCTTGCAGATGCTCTAGTTCCCTTGTGCATTTCCACTCACACAGTTTCCTTTTATGAAAAAGCTAATCTTCACCAACCCTACATCTGAAATCTTCACCAACCCTACATCTGACAAATCTTCACCAACCCTACATCTGACAAAGGTCTAATATCCAAAATATATAAAGAACTCAAGAAATTAAACACCACCAAACCGAATAACCCAATTGAGAAATGGGGCTTGGAACTAAACAGAGAATTCTCAACAGAGGAGTATCAAATGGCTGAGAAACACTTAAAGAAATGCTCAACCTCCTTAGTCATCAGGGAAATGCAAATCAAAACAACTCTGAGATTCCATCTTACACCCATCAGAATGGCTAAGATCAAAAACTCAAGCGACACCACATGCTGGCGAGGATGTGGGGAGAGAGGAACACTCCTTCATTGCTGGTGGGAATGCAAACTAGTACAGCCACTTTGGAAATCTATCTGGTGCTATCTCAGAAAAATGGCAATAGGGCTTCCTCAAGACCCAGCTATCCCACTCCTTGGAATATACCCAGAAGATGCTCCAGCACACAACAAGAAACTTTGCTCAACCATGTTCATAGCAGCCTTATTCATAATAGCCAGAACATGGAAACAGCCTAAGTGTCCCTCAGTAGAAGAGTGGATAAAGAAACTGTGGTACATATACACTATGGAATACTACTCAGCTATTAAAAACAAGGAATTCCCGAAATTTGTGGATAAATGGATTGAGCTAGAAATGATCATAATGAGTGAGTTAACCCAGAAGCAGAAAGAATCAAATGGTATATACTCACTTATATCTGCATACTAGCCCAAGGGGCATGTCCCACGAAAGCCTTCACTTACCAGGAAACTGGGACAGAGGGGAAGGCATCCTATTGGGACTCTAAATGAGAGACGCATGGGAGAACAGCAAAATAAAAGGATCCAGAGGGTCCTAGAAATCTACAAGTAGAACAATATGATAGGCAGATTTGGGCCCAGGGGTCCCGCTCAAACTAAGGCACCAGCCAAGGACAATACAGGAGGTAAACTTTAAACCCCTTCCCAGATCTAGCCAATGGTCAGAATATTCTCCACAGTTGAGTGGAGAGTGTGATACGACTTTCTCACATACTCTGGTGCCTCACATTTGACCATGTCCCCTGGAGGGGGAGACCTGGTGGCACTCAGAGGAAGGACAGCAAGTAGCCAAGAAGAGACTTGATACCCTATGAGAATATATAGGGGGACGTAATCCCCCTCAGGAACAGTCATAGGGGAGGGGAATAATGGGAAAATGGGGGGGGGGGAAGGAATGGGAGGATACAAGGGATGGGATAAACATTGAGATGTAACAAGAATAAATTAATAAAAAAAAAAATAAAATAAAGCTGAAAAAAAAAAAAAAAAAAAAAAAAAAAAAGAACTGTAGATGTTTATCCTTTTATATTTCACACAGCTCTACCTAACTATAAAAATAAATACAGTTATGTCTAAAAAAAAAAAAAAAAAAAAAAAGAAAAAGCTCTTTTTCATTTTTCCTCCAAATGCACTTGGCTCCCTTGGGTCTTAATTTCTTCATGCATCAAATTAAGGAAGAACAACAGATCGCTAATGGTTCTTCCAGCTGAGTGGCTTCCTAATTCAGCCTCAAAGATGTACACAGTAGCATGGACAATCCAATATCCGTTTGTATTTTCAGTCAATGGAAGAAAATAAAGATAGAGAATATGCAGTTGGCCTAGTGTATGTCAAGTTCTGTTCCTGTTGCTTTCTGCATTGTGTAATCGCATCAGTAATCCTATGAGGCAGGTATGATCACTAGTCTTGTATTCCAGGTGGGCAAACCCAGGCTCAAAAAGGTAAAGCAATTAGCTAAAGTTACCAAAGCCTCACAGCTTATTCCCTTATCATTATACCATGTTCAAATGTCTCAGAATCGATAGCACTTTCTATTGAATGAAGCCAACCACACAGTAAAAGGGTAAATAAAGAAAAGATGTGAAACTACTCAAACTGTTCTGTCCTGTCTTTCAAGATCCACTGCCTGGTCTTTCTTCAACACTGGTGGACAGGTTTCTCTCCCAGCAGCATGGCGTGGCCTTCCAAGTTTCTTCTCTCATAAAAGCTGAATCAGAGAGGTTTAGCCCAAACTACCTGTAAAATACCTTTGGCTGTTACCTCCACACCTTGCTCAGGAATCTCCAGTGTCCAAAGGCTTGGCCAGTGGAAAAATGTTTTAGCTGGATGTTTCCTTGTGTTTGGAATGGGGTTACATCACCACCAGAAAAGCCATTGGTCTTGGGACTGGAGAGATGGCTTAACAGTCTTTCAGAAGACCTAACTTCAGTTTCTAGTGCCCATATCAAGAAGCATATAGTTGCCTGTATTTCCAACCCCACAGTAATCCAATGTCTCTGGCCTTCCTGGGCACTAGCATTCATATGTCCAAACACACACACACACACACACACACACTTTATGTATTTGTATAAAATATAGGGTTCACAAATAAGAAAAAAAAGGTGTAATATTTGTCATTCTTTGTATACTGGCTAGTTTGATGTCAACTTTACACAAGCTAGAGGTCATTTGGGAAGAGAGAAATTTAATTGAGAAAATTGGCCTGCATCTATTGATTGATGATAGATAGGTAGGGCCCAGACCACAGTAGACAGTGGCATCCCTGGGGAGGTGTTATTGAATGGTATAAAAAAGCAGGATGAGCAAGCCATGAGGACCAAGCCAGTAAGAAACACACACACACAATGTTGGAAGAATTGCCCTTCCAGACCTCAAGATCTATTACAGAGCTATAGTAATAAAAAACAGAATTGCCCTGACACAAAACAGACATGTAGGTAAATAGAACACAATAGAAAACATGAAATTACAGTAATCTTATATTTGACAAAGTTACCAAAAATACACATTGCAAAAAAACTATAATTTCAGCAAATGGTGCTGGGAAAACTGGATGCCCACATGTAAAAATATGAAATTATATATATGACATGAATATAGAAGTGAAACTGTCTAGAATTTAAGAGAGTAATAGGAAGGGAAATGTAAAGGAAAGGAAGGGTAGAGAGATATGAAAGTGAGCAAATCATATATATATATATATATATGAATATATAAATATACTTATAAAACTCAGTACTATGAACAAAAATTATATGCCACCAAAACTATCTTACAAACAACAGAATATTCATGTATAAAATTATATTAAGTGACTGTTATGATTTGAACAGAAAATATCCCCCCACAGGTTCATGCATGGAAGGCTTGGTCTCCTGCAAGTGGCAATATTTTGAGGAAGTGGTGAAAAGTTTAGTGGACAGGGCCTAGCTGCCCTAGGAAGGAAGTCACTATGGGTACAGCTCTAAAACGTGCCTTGCTCTGTTGTGCCTTCTCTGCTGTCTCATCAAAGGCTCAGAGTAATGGAGCCAAGGGACCATAGCCTGAAGCCTCTGAAACCATGAGCCAAAAGAGACCTTTCTGCTGAAATATTTTCTCAGGTACTTGTCTGGTAAAGACGTGATTTAGTAGAAGGAAGACCCTGTCAGGTGTGGCTTCCATTCCTGGTTTTGCTCCTTACTATGACCTTAAGCAAGATGATGGCTCTAAGCTGTGTTCTAGGGAACCCATATGTCCTTCTGTAAAGACCTCTCCATCACTTCAGTTCCCTACCATGTCCCCAGACATGGGAAGGAGGGAAGAGGGAGAGAGGGCAACAGGGAGGGAGGGAAGGGGACAGAAGAAGAGAGACACACCAAGAAATCTCTAAGATCTCTGGTTAAAGGCCACCTAGAAACTCCATAAACCTGTTCAGACTTCTCTCTCTGGGTATAGCGCATCATCCTTTCATTTGTCACCAACCACACGTTGTAATCTAGAATAGGCCATTTAACCTGTAACTCACTGGTTAGAATATCTACTTCTTCCTTCTTCCTTTCTTTGTGACATTCCTCTCATCACTTGGAACACTGTCTCCAGTTCCCACAACAAGTCCTTGCATTTTTAAAGACTCAGTCTTTCCATATCAATTGAAATGTTGCCTTCTTGGAGAGGCCACATTTAGGTACCAGGTCCAAGTGTGAAATGAAGCCTTCACTTCTAACCTGCTTTCTGTTTTTTTCCTAGCAGTTATCAAATCTGAAATTATGTATTTAGCCATTGTCTCATTGGATATGTGTTTCACACACACATACCTAGACTGTGAGACTTAGACGAGCTAATGTTGTATATTGTGTTCCTTGGCCTTCTCAAACACTAGCAACTTGCTCACTGCTGGGTACCTTTATGTTGATGACAGGGGGAAAGCATCAAGATCAGTAACATTTAATTTGTGTTCTACAAGTAATCCAATAAAAATCTTTCATTCACACACACACCCAAAACAAAAAACATAGGTACAGGGCCAAAGAAATGGATCATTTGGTAAAACGCATTTTGTGCAAGTCTAGTGACCTTAGTTCAATCCCTAAACCTATATAAAGGTGAAAGGAGAGAAAAAATTCCACAAGGTTGTCCTTTGACCACCCCTGTCAATAAATACACACCATTCTGTGCATTATCCCTTAATACACACACACACACACACACACACACACACACACACACTAATTTCAAATGGAATTAGTAAAGATGGAGAGACTTGAAAAGGGATAAATCTCTCCTCTTTGTTCCTTACTGTTTCTCTCCCCAGGCCTATACTGTCACATTTCCAAATCCCTCCCTCTGCCTCTCCATCTCCCTCTTTTCCATTTTTCTGCATCCTCTTTAATTATAGCCATCCTAGCAGGTGTGGTTAATGATATTAACTTTCAGCGCCCAGGTAAGGTATTGCTTGCCTCTCTACCATAAAGTTATTGTTTATTCTTCCATGCACATTTTTACTTTATACATATATCAGTTTGAAGTAATCAATCAAGAAGTGATTAAACCCTGCCTCCTGGAGGATGGGGATGTGCACATATATTTTGAATCATTTTGTAAGGAAGACTCGTAAATTCTCATTTGTTTACTCATCTATATAGCGTGGACTGTACAGGACTATGTTGTTAATTCCCTCTTTTAAAAGCTCTGACGTTCCTGCACCTTTGAAAGATTGTTGCCAAGAAATGTAGAATTCCTTATAATGAGTTTATTTAAACTGTGAACTGCCTAGGCCAGGAAGATGGCGCAGAAGGTAAAATAACTTGCAGCACAATTTTGATGACTTGAGTTCGAATCTCCTGAACCCCTGTAAAAGCCAGGCTTTCTGTCCTCTGATCTCTACACACATGCTCACCCTCACACCTAAAGTGTATAAATACATGTACACAAAAGCAAATACATACATAAATATTTTAAAATATTGGCTTTCAGATTTAAGCTCTGAGCACCTAGGGAGAAACTGACAGTCCCAAAGTGTTAATCTCATTCTTGGAGCTGGTTAACCTCAGCCACAATTCTTTCCCTTTGCACTTTTCTTCACTTGGACCTTGGTTTCTGATTCCCTCCTTATGAGAGGTGATGGGCCTTCAAATTAACTGCCTAGGAGATGGGCACAAGAAATATAATTAATTTTATATGGTAAGTCCAGAAAGGAACAACAGAGTGGGACCTTCAGGCAGTCTGCATTCCTCCTCCTGAGGTAGGCTAGGGCACACTGTCACACTATAGGAATTAACTCTAGGCATATAAGAAACTGAGAACAAACCCTGCCACTGGAGTCCGAGCAGTACTCCACCACTTCCTAGTTGTATAGCCCCAGGAGTTGCATGTGTCCTGCCTGTCTCAGATTCCGTATCAGAGTTCCCTATAAATGGGGACAGTACATAGTAACTCAAAAATGTTGAGAAGACCGAAATATGTTAATATGTGGAAGGTGGTGAGTGCTAGCTGTCATGCTCATTATGAGTACAAAGAAAGACAAGAGTTTTAGAGTTAGATTAGGGCCCAGTAGCTAATGATTCCCATGGAGTCAACAGGCAGTGGGCATCTGGTATAGGTACACTATGCACATACTCGCAGCCAATGCCCTGGACACTCCAGTTATGGATCTGGACAAGACAAGGAAAAAAAAAAAAGAGGGTGGAAAGCGAATGGGAAGCAAACAGACTCCGTTGCTATGGAGTGAAAATAATGCAGCTTGGAGGGATGAGCTGCTGGCCAGGAAGGACTTCCTGGTGGACCCCAAAGCCATTGTTGGCTCCTCTCTCTAAAGCATTACAGGCTTTCTCTGAAGTTGACATATACTTTCTTCCTTTATACAGAACCCAGGAAACTAAGCTATGTTCTCATCTTAGCCACCTGAGTCCTCTTGGTAGGAAAGAACGAGATCTTCGTTAATTACTAACTTCACCCACCTTGTCTCTCCCACCCTTGCAGGCAACACTACACAACTCCAATGAGAGCTTTGATTTCTCAGGAGTAAAACTGTCTTATCCTGTGCCAGACTTGTCAAATCAAAAGTCTCCTTTTCCAAAGCAAAAGAAGTATTACTCTAAGAGCAAAGGGAAAGTGGCCCCGTTCCCATACTCCCTACAGTTCTGCGTGCTTCTCTCGGAGGGAAGTAGGGAGTCATCTTCGAAATATACAGAAATGCTTTCCACAACAGTTGAGAAACTTTGCTCAGATGGAAAGTAGAAAAGTGTGAAGCTACGTGTGTCCCAAGCTCCTGGATTTCCCCTCCTCACAAGTAGGACCTTTCCAAGGCGAAGGAATAAACTTGTTTCTTGAGCTCATCAGATGGACAAATTTCAATATACTACTCTTCACCATTGACTCTCATAACCTGAATCAAGTGAAATTAAAGCCACGTATTAGGGGTCTATTGCAGGGGTGAGACTTTAGTGAATAGAGGCGCTTGCGGCAAAGCCTGAGAACCTAAGTTCCAACGCCAGGAGAACCGACTCCCACAGATGGTTCTCCGACCTCCATGCACGTGCTGTGGCACACATGCATCTACACATACACACACCTAAGTGGAAAAAAATTAAGATTATATTGCAAAAGTAGTAGTTTTGGATAACCAATGTTTTACAGGTCTAACTTGAATACAGTCATATTAAACCAAACAAACCCCATTATAAAATAGCATGCATAAATAATCATATACATATTTATTACCCTCACATACAAGAACTGTTTATTATTAGAGAAAGTCAGTTTTCTTTAAGAGTATAGCCCCTGGTAAGTCAACCACATTCCAGTGGATAGCCCCACATCTGGGAGTATAAGGACAGCACAAATTGAACTTGATGGATTATTTTTTATAAGGCACAAAATTAGAAGATAGAGAGTTGTGAATTTTAGGACTTAGGGGGAAGAGTAAGGCGTAAATATGAACAAAATACATTGTATGAATTTCCCAAAGAATTAATAAATATATTTCAGAATAAAATGTTGCTTTCATTTTACTATTTGGTATTATTTACATGAAACCATAGTGTCTATTGTTCCAGTCTTGTTTTGTAGTCATTCTTGGTATTTCTGGATCTACCAATCTTTTCACCCCTGCTTCCTTGATGTTCAGTGAGCCACAGATGCAGGACCTGTGATGCAGATGTATCCACTGGGGCTAGGCTCCCCAGGATGATGGCTACTGAATTACTTCCAGTTGTGACGTTCAGTGATTGTTTCCATTTGCTGTAAAGAGAAACTTCTGTGATAGGGGTGGTAGCTGTACTTATCTGTGGGTATACAAAAAAGATTTAGAATGTAGTAAGCCCCTTTCTGTCTTTTTGATAAAACTACTCATTTGAATCATTTTATGATCCTTACTATTTAAATTTTATAAACTATATTCCTCTGTGATTTTTTTTTTAATTATTGGTTTTGAAGTTTTAATTTAAAAAAAAGTATTTTCAATCTGTGAGAATTTTATATGGGCATAGAGTAGGGATATGATGTAGTTTAACCATATCCACCCTCTCCCCCCAAATAACTCCTTCCAGATCTCTCCCATGTCCTGCTCCCGTCTTCATGTCCCGTTTAAAATTTCTTTCTTTCTTTCTTTTCCTGCAGCCCTCTACATCTAATTCACGGTGCCCACATACACATGGGTGTGAGCCATCTACTAGAGTGTGGCTAACCTACAGCATCCACAACCCTAAAGAAAAAGGGCCCTCCCCCTCTAGTGGTCAGCAAGCATCAGTAACTTCTTAGCTAAGGGCCAGGGCTGTGTGCTCCTCCCACATACACACTGGAGTGCTGTCTGGCTTGTTCTTCCTCAGGCAACTACAGCTGCTCTGTGTTCAGGAGTTCAATAGTCCCGTCATGTCCAGAAAACACTGTTTCACCTTAATCCTCCCCAACTTCTGACTCTTCCAATCTTTCTGCTCTGCCTTCTGCAATGGGAAGGGTGTGTGATACAGGGATCTCATTTGGATGCTTATTCTCTACACTTTGACCAGTGTCTGCATTAACTGCCATTTGCTACATTTAAAAAAAAAAAAGGCTTCTCTCACAAGGTGAAATTGTGCTGATCTATGGGTAAAAGCACAAATACCTAGAAGGCAACGGGACACTCTACTCTTTAGCATAGTGATAGTGGTAAGTTCCTCCTTACTTATAAGTATGTTATATTATGTTCCTGACCCCAGCTTCTGGCAAGTTTTGTAGTCCCAGGAATGAGTGCTAGTACCACTCCTGTAAAGTGGGCCTTAAATGCGACAAGAAAGCAATTGGTTGCCCCTATACCATTTATGACACTATTGCACCCATGGACATATTTTGCTAGGCCAACTATTATTGTTCACTGCTGCGTAAAACTATTGATGACTTTTCACCCCCAACCACCTACATAGAACCTACTACTGCGATAAAAGCTAGCCAGCAGAGAGGAAGTTTACCCATTAAGAGTAGCTTAATTTTTCCATGTCTTATGAACAAAGTGTGTGGTGTCTTTAGCAATAGGCTCTTAGCATCAAGTCCTGATGGGCAACCAAAAGCAATGGCAATCGCCTATATTGTTTTGGGGCCCTCTGTGACTCACCCTTCAACAACTTGAGAGGAGATACCCTGCACCTGTTTTCTATTCTGTATCCTTTTGGTGCTCAAATAAATAATGTTTCAAAGGAAAATGTATGCATTATAAGACTAATTTAACAGACATTTCCCATATTTGATTTTTAAAACTAGGATGACATTTCTTTTGGTCCCATGATACAGCAGAATATTTGCTTTTTGTCCCCTAACTAGCTGCCTTTCTTTCTTTCTTTCCTTTCCTTTCTTCCTTTCTTCTTCCTTCCTCCATTCTCCCTTCCTCTCTCTCTCTCTCTCTCTCTCTCTCTCTCTCTCTCTCTCTCTCTCTGTCCTTCCCTCCATCCCTCTTTTTCTTCTTCTTCTTCTTCTTCTTCTTCTTCTTCTTCTTCTTCTATTACTACCTACTACTACTACTACTTCCTATCTCTTCTCTCTCTGTCTCTGTTTCTGTCTCTCTCTCTCTGTCTGTCTGTCTCTCTCTCTCTCTCTCTCTCTCTCTCTCTCTCTCTCTCTCTCTCTCTCTCTCTCTCTCTCTCTCTCTCTCTCTCTCTCCCCAGTGTCTTACAACTAGCCCTGGCAAACTTCAAACTCACAGCTATTCTCCTGCCTCAGTCTTCAGCATCCTGAATTTACAGGAATGCACCACCACACCTGGCACTTCTAATTCAATAATGCTTTGACCTGCCTGTGGTTTAGATTTGTTCTGTTTTTTTCTTTTTTTCACAGTGGTAAAATTTCATGTAATAAAATGTAAAAATCAAACCTGGCCTAGGAACTCATACCTGTAATCCCAGAATTTAGGAGGCTGAAGGAGAAAGATGGGAAGTTTGAGACCAGTCTGGCCAGATTAGCAAGTTGCAAACCACCTTGAGCTTCATAATGGACCCCTGTTTCCAAAAATATATACAGGAAAATTCACTCTGCCCTGCAGGTCTTCTCTTAGCAAGACCACATTACACTGACTCTGGCTGCTAGTCTTATGACACCAAGCTAACTAACTTCTCAACAACAAAAAAAGTTGAATTTTGAATTCTTAGGACTTCACTTACTAGCAACAACAAATTTTTAGATTTCTAAGAATGTTCAGCTACTTTGTGTTTACTGAATTGTTTTGACAGACCAGCTGTTTTCAATCAGGCCTAATCTATACATTTATCATATATACTATCAATATTTTAGGTGATTTTTAAATGCTACAAAGAAAATTAGATATTATCATAAGTCAAATTTCTTTTTAGAAAAAAAAATGTGATTGTAAAGAGCAGAGGATATTTGAATATGTAAATCTGACATTGGACTCCAAACATATTAGTCTTCTTATAGAAATTTAGAAGGTCCTGCCTGATGTTGCTAGATTTTACTGGTTGACCTTTAGTTCTAAGGAAGTCTTAGTTCCCCAATATTTAGCCATGTTTTGCCAAATGATGTTTTTGTTGTGACTTGCATATAATATGGAACAGGACAGAAATAGTCAGGCCCATTCTTTCTAGGCTGCACATGGCCTTCTTGAAAGTCTTCCGTTTTAGGAACAGCTGATAAATTTCTGTTTTTCTATAATCCTTTATACCACTTTCATTCTCAACGTATTTCCAAATTAGAGAAAGACATACTTCTCTTTCAACACATTGAAATTATGTTCTTTATGACATTTTCATATTTTTCTTTTACTGCTGACATTAATAGACATTTTAAACCCTTAGAGGCTTCTGAATGTTTTAAGAAACTGAAAAATGATCCCAAACTTTCATTTTGAAAGCTTTGTTTGATTTTAGGGGTAAAGCAAGCACACTTCTTTTAGCAGAGTTATACGCCGTGTGTGTGTGTGTGTGTGTGTGTGTGTGTGTGTGTGTGTGTGTTTGTGTGATTTAACAGATTCTATTTTCATCCTCTTCAAGTGAATAAATGTGCATCTTCCCAAAAATTAAAAAAAAAGCTTATAGACTGAATAGAATCATCCAGAATTTATATTTATACTGTCTCTTGAGTTCACAGATAAGGAGAGTCTACTCTGTATTATTTCATGTTTTTGTGGTTTTACTAATATCATTTTAGACCATTTGAAAAGACAATATCACACCCCATTTCTTAAAGATCCAAGTACCTATTAACTAAGAGTAACACTTTCCTTGCTGCAATGTACTACATCCACTACTAAAATGTGGCAGTATGATTGCTGCTGCTTAGATCTGACAGCATCTGCACTACAGTGGAAGGGACCAACGTAAGTGTTGTCAAGATTTCCCCCTACAGGACATCTCAGTGATAACCTCTAAGTCAGGAAATACAGTTTCAGGTTTTAATCCATCTCAAAGAGCCATCAAGGGAACAACCCTGTGATTCTGCAGTCATTAGTTTTAATTACATTGTAATCTTTGGTAAGGAGGGCTTTAGGTTGATATAGAATCTCTGCTGATCTCACCCCGGACTTGTGAGATTCAGCATTCACATATGCTTTCACGTCACTTGCTCTACTATGCTTATTAGAAAACCCAGTGGGTTTTCTTTCTATTCAGTAATTTGCTATGTTTAAGTTATTTGTCTCTCTAATGCACTTGTAAATATTCTCTGTCATCAAGATAACACAATTGTTTGTCCTTTTTTTATTAATTTTTAAAAATAATGGTGTGCTATAGTCTTCATCTTCATTACCTGAATGTGTATAGAGCATGGTGCTGTGGTCTAAATTGTGTCCCCTCAATATTCATATGTTGAAAGTGCAAGCCAGAATCTCAAAATGTGACTGCATTTGGAGATAGGGCCATAAAGAAGTAATTAGTCATTCAGATGTTCCCTAACCCAGTTGGTTCAATTGTTCTTGTGAGACAAAGACATTTGGGCATGCAAACGATATATCTGAGGTGCAGGTTCAGAAAGGGAACATTACATGAGGACATAGCAAGATAAAAACAATCTACAAGACAAGAGAAAAGGCCTCAGAAGCAACCAAACCTGCCAATTCCTTAATCTAGGACTTCCAGCCTCCAGAGCTGTGAGGAAAATAATTTCAGAGTTTTTGTTGTTGTGGTGGTGGTGGGGGGTTGTTTCATTTTGTTTGTTACACAGTCTGTGATATTGTTATGATGACCTTTGCAAATTGATATACATGTTCACAATATTTGTGATGTTCACAGTTAATCCAGGCCAAATCACAACTGATCCATATGTGCGGCAGTTTGAATGAGCAGTGTCCCCTATAACTCCAGCATTCGAACACTTGATTCTTGGTCAGTGGCGCCATTTGAGATGATTTTTGTGGTGCAGCCTTGCTGGGGGAAGCATATCACTGGAGGCGGGCATTGAGATTAAAAGCCTCAAGCCACTTCCAGTTTGTTCTCTCCACTCTGGGCTCACAGTTGAAGTGTGAGAGAGCAGCTTTCTGTTCTCATGCTTCCATTCCTCCACTTGATGCCATGACTCCTCCTCCCCACCACTGTGGACTGTAAGCCCAAATGACCTTGGCCTTCTGTAAGTTGCTCTCTCCATGGTGATTTAATACAGCACCAGGAATGTAACTAATACAATAGGCAATGTAAAAAATGGACTGCTAATGTTCACAATTTCAATAGGAGTGATACAATGACGGGTGTTCCATTCTTGTAAACCAGAAACCATGGCTGTCGATATCAGTCAGGAAGGAAAAAAGCAGTCAAAGAACTAAAGAATGTACTGTACTTTCCAGACCATAAGACACACTCTCCCCCACCCCCAAAAAGTGAGGGGGGATTAGGGTGCGCCTTGTGGTCTGACTGTTGTTTTTACTGTTTTTCTTGTTTTACTGCTCTAAAAACTGGGTGTGTCTTATGGTCAGGTGCGTCTTATAGTCTGAAAAATATGGTATAACCTATATCATATTCATTTCACACAAAGCTATGTAATTTTCAATCCCTGTTTAAGGCTACCATGTGAGTTTGGGTTTCCCCTTCCTCAATCTTCAGTACCGATGACAGAAAATATAGACAAATTGTTGCCTAGGAGTTGAGACTTTTTATGCTTGGGACGACCAAGGCAAACCACGACCTTTGGCCATCCCAGAGGTTATTCCTGGGATGCTGAACAACAATGGGTAGTTGTATGATGTTTACTTTATAATGACTGTTAGTTGTTCATATGTTCTGTGTATTCTTATGTATGTATACTAATTTTCAAAATACTTATATTTTAGAAAAAAATATCATCTTACTTATAACCCCTGTATAATTCAAGAAAAAATGATCCTAGGCTATAAAATAAATGGAAAGAAATCAGATTTCTGGATGTTTTACATATAGTTGATTTCTCTTTAGAACAAAGGGGAGGCTAGAAGATGGAGTCTGGGAAGGCCTTAACTAATATTAAAGCTGTTTGGTAAGGCCATATGGATCTACTATTATTATAACCTTCCTAAAAATATATTTGTTGAAATACATTTAAACAAATGGCTTCCTGTGCAAAAGTTGCACGAAACTAAACCAGTCAACCTTCCAGCAGGGATGGAGGTGAGGCTCTTGAGACCCCACTCCTAGCTGAAGAGCTATTGGCAATTAACAGCTAGCTGCTAAGGGAGGGAGGGTCACTTTTATTAAGGTGTCTGGCACCTATTAGGATGCCTATGCTTCAGTGGATGACCCTAAACCCATAAGCATATGGACAGCACTAATTGGATTTAGTTGATTAAAAAAAGAAGACATTAAGTTGGGAGGGGGATTGTAAAGGGGTATCCAGGAAGAGTTCAAGGAGAAATGGGGATGAGTGTGATAAAAAAAATACATTGTATGTATGTATGTTTATGAAATTCTCAAAGACTACATACATAATTTTAAATGACTTTGGATTTCATGGTGCCCATCTTTCTAGTGCCTTAGACATCTATACAGGTGATCCAATATTTCCCCAGGTGAATGGCATCACATTACAAGACATTCCTCATATATGCCTAAGTCCACATATTCTGTTGCTTTATATGACTCTTGCAGGTAGAATTATTGGTTTTGTTAAAGAAAATTTAATGATCCTTGTAAGATAGATTTTATTGAGGACCATGCCTATAAGTATAAAAATAACAAACAGATTTTGCACTGAAGTAGATTGTATTCAACTCTGAATACAGTGTGAACAAGTTGGACTATATTTCTCAGAAATAATGTAGGGTCAGAGCATAGAAAAATTACTAAGACAGGGGCTGGTGATGTTTTTCAGTGGGTAAAGGTGGCTATTGCTAAGCATGATGACTTGAATTTGATCCCCAGGACTCACATGACAGAACAGAGCTGACTCCCACAAGTTATCCTGAGGCCTCTGCACAGGGAAGTGTGGACACACACATGCATGTATACACACACACACACACAAATAAATAAATGGAAAAAAAGGAAAGAAAAACTACTAACAGACATTAGAGGTAAAAGAGGATTCTGGATAATTATTGAAGACGGGCCATCTGGGGATGATGGAGGATGACAAATTCCATCAGATATTGAAGGGAATAAGGTAGTGAGACTGGGGACTTTCTTCTAGTAAGGAAATATTACAGGTGGGCCTAAGCAGAAGATTCAGACCGTAAATGAACTTTAGCCAGTCAATTAAATTTTTGAGTGACAGGGGGATAGTGAAACATCATCTCACTTTGTAGCTCAGGCTGGCCTGGAACTCTCTCTGCAGCCCAGGCTGGCTTCAAACTTGCAGGACTTTCCCTCATTCCAGCCTCTTGAGGACTAGGACTGCAGGTGTGAACCACTCTGCCTGGCTTCAGCAATGGATCTGTAACTTACTTCCCACTGCACTTTATGATTCTGCTTACTGATCACAGATCAGAATTCAATATGTACTATGTGTATCCTGACACTGGGCTAAACTTGTAAGAAGAATTATGCCTTGTTCACTTCTGCATCATCAGCGCTTTGTGGCTGTCATTTGGGAAATGCTTGCTAAATGAATAATGAGCTTTTATTGGGACTATCTATCAAAAGTACCCATTTCTCATAGCCTCTTCCTCGCAACTACACTGAAAGCTTGGATATGTTGGCTCAATCCTAGGGCTTGGCTCTGTCTAGCTCACATTTGCTTTCTGAGCATAACCTTCATCCTGCAATAGATAGCTGGTACAAAATTCATTCCTTTAGGCTATATTTATTGACTGTCCACTACATGTCCTCACCTGTGCCTGGAGTACCAAGAAGCAAAAGCTAAATTGAAAGTATAATCAAATGCTGGATTTCTGGCAGGGGAAAAATCATTCTGCATGACTCATTTACTAAGGTTTCTGCATTGATGGTTTCTGGAAATGACTGTTTGGTATCATCTTTTCGAGTCAAACAGAGCTGAAATTTGTGAGTCTGATCAATGCTTGGAAATGTTCGAATTGCAGAGGCATCATGCTGACCCCTCCGACCTCCATAATTCTCTTTGCTGGTAACAAGAATGGATGCGCCTCAGTCAGGAAGCCTATTATAGAAGGCTGGAGTTAAAGAAAAATGTCAGCAAAAGAATAATGACATTAAGCTGTACAAAAACTATTCAAGATAAAGAAATTAAGCTATTAGAGTTGGGATAGGATAGATATTGAATCTCATTAGGAAATTTAGACCCAACAAGACAGGAAAAACACTTACTTCAAACGAGACGAACGCAGATGGCCAAGTCACTATGAATGTAACATGTATAGAACTCATTATTCTCATGATTGTCACATGGTTCTCCCTGCTGTCTGTAGTTTGTTTTATATGTGTATAATAAAATAAAAGTATTTTTAAAAACTATTCATAGGCCACCAGACTGGATTAGGACTTGTCTAGACAGGTCAGGAAAAAAAAAAGCAGTCTTAGCTTTAGGTGGTGGGGGAGGACTAACTATCTACACCTAGAAATAAACAGACTTTTAAGCTTCTGCTTTATTTCTGACCCATAATTGGGTTCTCATGGCCCAACACACAGTGTCAAAGGTTAGGAGGCTCCTCTATGACCAGCATTTTCATCAAGAACAGAATCATCTCTACCTCATTTCAGCACAAAAGCATCTGTGGTATTTGGTGTTGGTTTTGGGGGGTAGAGGTTGTTTTGTTTGTTTGTTTGTTTTGTTTGTTTGTTTTTGTTTTTTCAAGACAGGGTCTCTCTGTGTAGCCTTGGTTGTCCTAGACTCACTTTGTAGACCAGGCTGGCCTCGAACTCACAAAGATCCACCTGGCTCTGCCTCCCGAGTGCAAGGACTAAAGGCGTGCGCCACCACACCTGGCCCATTTGTGGTATTTGAACAGCTTGTGGTATCATCAGTAGGGATAGAAAAAGGGGTGTAGATATTGCTTTTAGGAATGCCCCAATTCCATACCACAGAAAGAGGCCACCAAGCAGCTGCTACTCATGCCAATCAGGGAAGCCACCACCCTAGCAGCCTATAGCTAGAGTGCATCATGCCCACTATGACCAGCCTACTGAATGGACATAAGACCTGTTTCTGTCTCAGTTAGTTCATCTCCAAAGTCAAGCTTCAAGCTAGTTCTGCTTCCAACTTAAGTCACATTTAGAAGTCAAGCTGCCAAAGAAATGAAAAGTAGAAGTTTAAACCTCCTCCCCCTCTAAAATACGGGAAGGACCACAACGACTAAACTTATTACTGAATGAGTCGATCTAGGGGATCTGTTTCATTATCTGAACATTGAGTTTGAGGTAGCTCTAGTCCCCATTTCCTGAGAAACCTCCAGATTGAAGTCCACTATGCTTGTACAAGTTTGTACTCTTCCCAAGAAGAGGAGTGTCCATCTTGCTCCAGATCCTCGTCAGCATGTGCCATCACTAGAGATTTTGATCTTAGCCATTCTCCCAGGTGTAAGATGGATTCTCAGAGTGATTTTGATTTGCATTTCTGTGATGGCTAAAGATGTGGACCCTTTCCTTAAGTCCACCTTGGCCATTAGGAATTCTTCTGTAGAAAATTTGTTAGACTCTGGACCTCATCTTCGAATCTGAGTTTTTGTCTTATTCCTTGAGTTCTATATATATTTTGGATAGTATCTCTCTGTCAGATGTAGGGTTGGTAAAGATCTTTACCCATTGTGTAGAGGGTCGAGCTGTCCTATTGACAATGTGCTTTGCTTGCAGAAGATGATCAGTTGCATGAGGTTCCCTTCATTAACTGTTGATCTTAGTGCCTGGGCTGTTGTTGGGGTAGGGGGGGTACACACACTGACAGAGCAACCAATGCTCCTCTTACTGATGTGAGTGCTAACTTGTACAACCATCCTGGAAATCACTCTGGAGGTGTCTCAGAAAACTGGGAATACTTCTGCCTCAAAACCCAGCTATATCTCTCCTGGGCATAAACATGTTGAAAGCGGGGATCTTTGACTCCCTGTTCAGATGGAGGCCATGGACAGCCAGGGAGAGGGGGGACTGACACTGACATGAACTCTGGTGCCAGGGATTTGATCAATCCCCCTTGGCAGAGCACAGTGGCCTTGCTGGCACACAGAGGAAGGGGATGCAGGCTATCCTAGTGAGACCTGATAGGCTGAGGTCAGATGGTGGAGGAGGATTCCCCCCCAAATCCTAGACCAAGGTCTAGGGGAGGGGAATTAGTCAGAAGAGGGGTAGAGGGAGGGTGGTAAAGTATGAGATAAAGCAAGGGATAGTAATCTGGATGTAATGTGAATATATTTTAATAAATAAATTTTTAAAAGAACTGAGAATACAGACAATCTTAAATGAAAGTCTCTCACCAAACATTTTCCACCTTCTTTTACGATTACAGAGAATTAATAGGAGTATTTACATTTGTTTTCGAATGTCCTGTATACAGTAGTATAAATTAACAGCGCCTTGTCTAAGAACTCAGCAGTTTCTTTTAAGGAAGTTGTAAAAGGAAATGCTCATCTTATTCAAAATGCATTCATTTTCTTCTGTTTCAGTGTTTGCTTTTAAATATGTAAAATGAAATGTTTTAGTATAAAAAGCCAACAAGGCAACACCGAAATCCTTCTGTAGCCCTAGGATTCTCCAGCAGATGAACCCAGGTGGTCAGTATTTTGCCTGAATGTCCCTGGTTGTGTGCTCCAAGTTCCTTCAGCTACTTTTCCCATTGTCAAGAAATGGGGTTTGGAATAAAAAAAATTAAGTCCCCAGTAACACAAAACTGGGCTCAAATGTGGTCCCAGTATCAAATCCACACTCTCTTTCAAAAACAGAAAGAAAATGTTCTTTTGTTGTTTGGTTTCTGTCCATTGGGTTTTTCCCCCCATGGATTTCTGAGAGATTGCATGCACTGACTCCAGGCTTCGAGATCTTTGTGATGAGCCATAGGCGATACTGGGAACTGAACTTAGGTTGTTGGGTTCTTCTGCTAGAACATTCCATGTTCTTAACCACTAAGCCATCTCTCCAGCCAGGAGACCATGCCCACAAACAAGCCTTTATCCTCATTAGGGGCTGGACTAGAAACAAAAGGCAACTCCTCAGTGCCAATCTTACACCTTGCTTGCACTCACCTGCAGCCCTGCAGCAGCCATGTGGGGAAGCTGCCCTGAGGAGGGCTCACCCAGGACCAACAACACAGCTCTTTCCCACTTACTACGTTCAATAGAGTTTCTTTGTTTGATTATATTATGGAAGTCTATTCTTTTCTGCTTCTTTTATGCTTTTAACCTGTAGATTTGGCCTTTTCTGATTATCATATGTACTGTGGAATCATTTGGCTTTGTCACATTCTTCCAATTCCTCTGCCTTGTCTTCAAGCTCACATATCCTTGATGTAGTCTATTTTTAAAAGTTTATACAGAATATTTTTATTTAGTTTACTGTGTTTCCACCTAAATATAAGATTGGTTTTTCTTTTTTCAGCAGTTCTAATTTATTGTTGATTTCTCTTTCCTATCATCTTCCTTATTTTGTTCAGCTATTTCTGTCTTTGAATTGACTTTTCTGAGTTGTTAGTCCAAAATGTTATCTAATTCACTCTTACTAAATGCTGTTAGTATAGGGTTAATCATTTTTGGATTAGATTTTGTGTTTCTTATGTTACTGCATTGGGATTTATGCATCTGTTTTTATTTTGTTACTTGCTTTGTTACTATCAGCTGTATTCCTTTAGTTGCAATGTTCAATTGGGACCTGGATCTAGTCGAATACAGGGTGTAGTTTGGAAAATAATTCCTCAGTCCAGGATCTCAGTGTCCCTGGTGTAAACTCTATATTATTCTCTGAGTTTAATATTACCCACAGATGTCCTGTATTATCACTGTGCAATTGTCATACTAGTCAATCAATAATGCTGGTCTCTAACTTTAATAACTATTAGAGGAAAACATCTAAGGATAATATTGAGGATGCAAAAAAACTTCAGTTAATGAGATTAAGTGTCAGGGCTGGATAACTGGCTCAGCAGTTTAAGAGAGTATACTGCTTTTGCAGAGGACCTGAGTTCAGTTCCAAGAGCTTCTGGCTTGCAGCTAACAACTGAATGTAACTGCAGCTCCAGAGAATTCAATGCCTTCGGCCTCCAAGAACACCTGCACTCATGTGAACATACCAACACACATACGCATACTTTAAAATAAAATAAATCTTTAGTGGGAAGGAAGAAGGGTGATAAAGGTAAGAATTATTAGATACACTTCAAAAGAAAAAGTGAAGGCGGGCAGTAACGTAGCTAGGAAAGGAAGGCTTGGATACTGTTACAGTTTATAGGTTTTGAAACCGTTCAAGCTGAGGAGGATTATAATCAAGAAGCAAACTGAAGAGGGGTAAGAAATATATAAGAGAAACAAAATATGTAGGAATAAAAGGGGTATCCACTAATTAAAACAGTCACATTTTAGACCCAGTTAGCCTTGTGGTTGACTTTTAATTGGGGCGCATTACTTGAGTGATGTGCCATCAAGGGTTCTTGTGATCCTTCTGTATGTTGGCCCCTTTAGTTTTTCTGAAGTTATTTGGACCCTCATATATTATGCTTTTATGCCAATCAGGACAAAACAAAGCACCTACTCTGATTGGCCTGAAGTAGCTTAGCGAGAACACCAAGCGGCAGCTCAGGGGCTTTGGGGGTCATCATGCTGGGCATGCTGAACCTGGGAGTATCCAACAGTTCTATAGAAATCCCATACTACAGTTCTGTGGCTGTGCTAGGAAACTACCTGGGTCACCATATTTACATTCTACATATCCACAGACAAGAGGAGTGTTGGGGTAAATTCACCTCCAACCACACAATTCATGATTTCTAGGGATGGTCCTTGGGAATCTGTGGAGAGAAAAGAAGATAGAATAGAAAGTTAGATAACAGAGTTTGACATTGTATAGTGCTTATAAACATGTTTTTGTATTGATCCCAAGTGTGGGATGGGGAACAGATTTGTGAGAGAGCAGGTGATGTTTATCCACTAAAAGACAAATCACCTTGTGGGGGAGGGGGAGCTTGGTTTTTGCCAGCTGAAACACATCTTAGTACAGACTCTGAGTGGTGACGTATATAAGAGCCCAAAAGAGGAGGCTGAGACTTTTGGGGTCTTGGTATTGCTTGACTGTTCATTGCTCCACTTCAAGATGCTCCTAGAGAGACAACTCCAGAGAATGCTCTGGGGCTCCAGGTTCAGCTGCTGTTCCAGGTTCCGGCAGCAACTTTGGTCTGTTGAAATCCTGCCAATGATGCCAGGGGAATCCCTCCCAGGAACTGAGTCCAAAAAGGTCTACCTCTCTTGTTCCCATTAACTTCTTCTCTCCTATCTAGGGTAGGTGTGTTGGAAAAGAGGTATAAGAATTAAAGAACCCCGAATAAAGTAGGTTTGGAAAAGGTGGAAGCCTACAACACTGTACTCAGGAAGCAGAGGCAGGGGAATCATGAGTTCAAGGCTAGCCTGAATGACTTAGTGGGACCCTGTCTCAAAAAACCAAAATGGCCAGGATTGTAGCTCAGAGGTTGAGTGGATGCCAGCCATGAAGCATGGCCAAGGGTCTGAGTTCTCACCCTAGTAAAGAAAGTTTACCAAGGAATTAAAACAATTTATAAAACACCCTCGGGGCTTGTCATCACATTGTGGGATTTGGACAATTGATCTGTTAAAGCAAGAAACATACTAGTGTTTGCTGGATTTAAGTGCAGCTGTTTCCTGGCAAAATCCTTCACTGTCACAGCACCTAGGGACTCTCAGTGTTAGAGTAGACCTCAGTGTTTAAGTGATGCAGCCTTCTGTCCCTGTCATTATTTTTCTTCATTAATTTATTTATTCATTTTACATTCCAATCCCAGCCCTCCCTTCCTCCTCTCTTCCCAGTCTCACCCTCACACCCCTTCCCTCTTCCCCCTCCCCTTTTACTCAGCGAAGAGGAGACTCCCCATGGGTACCAACCCACCCTGGCACATCAAGTCACAGCAGGACTAAGTGCATTCTCTCCCAGTGAGGCCAGACAAGGCAGCCCAGCTAAGGGAAAGGGATCCAGAGGCAGGCAGCAGAGTCAGAGATAGCCCCTGCTCTTATTGTTAGGGACCCACATGATGACTACACATCTGCTACATATGTGTAGGGGTCTAGGTCCAGCCCATGCATACTCTTTGGCTGGTGCTTCAGTCTTTGTGAGCCCTCATGGGCCCAGGTTAGGTTACTCTGTAGGTCTTCTTCTGGTGTCTTTGGTCCCCCTGGCTCCCTCTTTCCTCCCTCCCACTCTTCCACAAGACTTGCCAAGCTCAGGCTATTGTTTGGCTGTGGGTCTTTGCATCTATTTCCATCAGCTTCTGGGTGAAGCCTCTCAGAGGATAGTTATCCTGTCTACAAGCATAGCAGAGTATCATTAATAGTGTCAGGATTTGACTCTCTCCCATTGGATTGGTGTCAAATTGAGCCAGTCATTAGTTGGCCATTCTATCAATCTCTGTTCCGTATTTATCCCTGCACACCTTGTAGGTAGGATAAATTTTGGGTCAAAAGTTTTGTGGTTGGGTTGGTGTCCTCTCCTTCCACTAGAAGTCCTGCCTGGCTACAGGAGGTTGCCACTTTAGGCTCTCCCACTTAGTTTCCTCCTTCCATCCACCTCTGTTGTCTATTTTATTTCTTATTCTGAGTGAAATTCAAGCATCTTCCCTTGGGTGCTCTCTGTTACTTAGCTTCTTTGGGTCTGTGGAGTATAGCATGGTTATCCTGTAATATATGGTTAATATCCACTTATAAGTGAGTATATATTATGCATGTCTTTCAAGGGCTGGGATACCTTGGTCAGCATGATGTTTTCTAGTTCCATCCATTTGCCTACAAATTTCATGATGTCCTTATTTTTAAAAGCTGAGTCATATTCCATTCTGTAAATGTGCTACAGTTTCTTTATCCATTCTTCAGTTGAAGGGCATCTAGATTGTTTCCAGATTCTGGCTATTATGAATAAAGCTGCTATGAACATAGTTAAGCATATGTCCTTGTTGTGTGGTGGAGCATCTTTCAGGTATATGCCCAGGAGTGGTATAGCTGGGTCTTGATGTATAACTATTCCCAATTTCCTAAGAAAGCACCAGATTGATTTCCAAAGTGGTTTTACAAGTTTGCACTCCCGCCAGCAATGGAAGAGTGTTCCCCTTTCTCTACATCCTCTCCAGCATGTGCTGTCACTTGCTTTTTTTGATCTTAGCAATTCTGACAGGTGTAAGATGGAATCTCAGAGTTGTTTTGATTTGCATTTCCCTGATTACTAAGGACATTGAATATTTCTTTAAGTGCTTATTTGCCACTTGAGATTTCTCTGTTGATGATTCTGTACTCCATTTTTAAATTGGATTACTTGGTTTATTGTTGTTTAATTTCTTGAATTCTTTATATATTTCGGATATTAACCCTCTGTTAGATGTACAGTTGGTGAAGGTCTTTTTCCCAATCTGTAGACTGCTGTTTTGTTCTGTTGACAGTGCCTTTGCCTTACAGAAGCTTTTCAGTTTCATGAGGTCCCATTTATTAATTGTTGATCTTAGGGCCTGGGCTGTTGGTGTTCTGTGCAGGAAGTTGTCTCCTATGCCAATGTGTTCAAGGCTCTTCCCTGTTTTCTTTTCTAATAGATTTAGTGTTTCTGGTTTAATGTTGAAGTCTTTGATCTACTTGGACTTTAGTTTTATGCAGGGTGATTAACTATGGATCTACTGGCATTTTTTTCTGCATGTAGACCTCCAGTGAGACCAGCACCATTTGTTGAAGATGCTTTATTTTTTTCTCCTCTGTATGATTTTGGCTTCTTTGTTAAAAATCAAGTGTCCTTAGGTGTGTGAGTTTATTTCTGGGACTTAAACTCTATCCCATTGATTGACTTGTCTGTTTTTATACCAATGCCATGTAATTTTTATTACTATTGCTCTGTAGTACAAGCTTGAAATCAGGGGTGGTGAAACTTCCAGATGTTCCCTTATTGTACAGGATTGTATTTTCTATCCTGGGTTTTTATTTTTCTGAGAACTGCCCTTTCAAGGTCTGTAAAGAATTGTGTTGGAATTTTGATGGGAAATGCATTGAATCTGTAGATTGTTTTTGGTAAGATGGCCATTTTTATTATGTTAATACCACTGATTTGCAGGTACTTTATTGTTTTTATATCAATGGTCATGAGGAAAATTGCTCTAAAAAATTTTTTTGTGAGTCTTAATGTAGTTAAGGTATCAGGGTGACTAGAGCCTCATAGAATGAGTTTGGAAATGTTCCTTCTGTTTCTATTTTGTGGAAGAGTTTGAGGAGTGTTGGTATTAGCTCTTTTTGTTTGTTTGTTTGTTTGTTTGTTTGTTTGTTTTTCAAAACATAGTTTCTCTGTGTAACCTTGGCTGTCCTGGACTCCCTTTGTAGACCAGGCTGACCTCGAACTCAAGTCGATTCTCCTGCCTCTGCCTCCCGAGTGCTGGGATTAAAGGTGTGTGCCACCATGTCTGGTCTGCTATTAGCTCTTATTTTAAAGTCTGGTAGAATTCTGCACTGAAACCATTGGACCTGGTCTTTTTTTTTTTTTTTTTTTTTTTTTTTTTTTTGGCTTGGGAGACTTAATGACTGCTTCTGTTTCCTTAGGAGTCATAAGACAGTTCAAATTGTTTACCTGATCTTGATTTAACTTGGGTAAGTGGTATATATCAAGAAAAAAAACCCATTTCATTTAGATTTTTCCAATTTTGTGGAGTACAAGCTTTTGACATATGACCTAATGATTCTTTGGATTTCTTCAGTGTCTGTTGTTAAGTTTCCCCTTTCATGTCTGATTTTGTTAATTTAGGTACCATCTTCTGCCTTTTAGTTAGTTTGGCTAAGGGTTTATCTATCTATCTATCTTGTTGATTTTCTCAAAGAACCAGCTCTTGCTTTCATTGATTCTTTGTATTGTCCTCTTTGCTTCTGATTCATTGATTTCAGCCCTAAATTTGATTATTTCCTGTTGTCTACTCCTCTTGGGTGAGTTTATTTCTTTTTGTTCTAGAGACTTCAGGTGAGATGTTAAGTCACTAGGATGAGATCTCTCCAATATCTTTATGAAGACACTTAGTGCTATGAACTTCCCCCTTAGCACTGCTTTCACTGTGTCTCATAAGTTTGGGTATATTGTGCTTTCATTTTCATTGAATTCTAGAAAGCCTTTAATTTCTTACATTATTTCTTCCCTGACCCAATGGTCATTGAGTAGAAAGTTTTGGGGGTTTTTTTTTATTGCTTCCAATTCCATTTTTAGGTCTTGAACTGTTTTATTCATTTCCTTGACCTGTTTGATTATATTTTCCTGTATTTCTTTAAAAGACTTACTCATTTCCTCTTTAAAGACATCTATCATCATTATAAGATTGGATTTAAAGTCATCTTGTGCTTTGGTTGTGTTAGGATAGTCATGATTTGCTTGTAGAAGGCTAGCTGGCCTCTGGGATATTGCTCTGGGTCTTATTGATTGTGTTCTTATGCTGGCCTTTAGCCATCTGGTTGTCCCTGTGGTCAGCTGGATGTTCCTGCTGCTGGCAGGACTCCTCAGGGAGGCAGACAGAGCTGTGAGCCTGAGAGTAGAGCTCGGGGAACAGCATGAGATTCAGGGCTTGGTGGGGGAAGGGTCTATCCTGAATGTTTCTGAGACCCAGCAGGCTTCCTTATGATGGCAGGCAGAGCTGGGCATGCAATATGAATGATGGAGCTCAGGGGACAGTGCCCAGCTCACCTCTGCTGGCTGTGTCCCAGGTGAACTTGACAGGCAGGAGATTGGGGATGGGGGTGGGGACTGTGTATCCTAGATGTTCCCGGGCCCAGCAGGCTTCCTCGGGAAGGCAGACAGAGCCGTGGCCAGACTCTGGAGCTCAGAGAATAGCACAGCTTTCCTCTGCTGACTATGCCCTGGGTGGACATAGAAGGCAGAGGACTGACTGGTAGGGGTCTAACCTGGATGCTCCTAAGGCCCAGAATGCCTCCTTGGGAAGGCAGGCAAGAGTTATGGGCTAGACGATGGAGCTCAGGGGACAGCCAGCTCACCTCTCTGTCCCTGTCATTCTTATCTGAAGTTTTAGAAACTGAGTTTTGCGCACTTTAGAAAAAGATCTTAATGTGTATCTCATCCCATTAATGATTAAGGAGAATCACAATATGCTTTACTTTGTTTTTCACTAATACAGAATGTCTTTGGGGAAGTTTGGGCATATTATCTGTTACTGTGATCTTTACTCATTGCCAAAGCCACCATTCAAGAGGCCTTTCTGGTTCTGGATGTTTTATAAATTTTTAATCAAATAAAATTTCTACCAATTTTCAAAATGCTATTGCAATCTTTTTTAAAAGTGCCAGCTAGAAGCCGGGCACAGTAGTGTATGCCTATAATCCCAACACTTCCAGAGGCAGAGACAGGGGCAGGTGGATCTCTGTGAGTTCAAGGCCAGCCTGGTCTGCAAAGCAAGTCCAGGACAGCCAAGGCTCATATTTGTAGTCTGAGCTATATGCAAAAGGAGGCTAATGTAGGGTGCTCATTAGTTTGATTGCAATGTAGTCTACGTAGAGAGTCAGTTGTTGGGCAGCCTGAGATAAATTACAAGAGTCTGCCTCAGAAACCAGGGCGCTCAAAGATGACCGTTGCACTTTTGATAAAGCCACTCAGCATTTTACAAGCTACGTCATAAATTCTTTTTGCTCCCATGGAGCTCATGTTACAAGTGCCTCTAATATGCTTTTGACTGCTGTAAAGCACACTTTCTCTCAGTATGAGACCAGGGCCCAGAGAGATGGAACATTTTGGAGGAGGACTCCATAGCTGATTAATGGCTGAGCTGGGGCCAGAGACGGGATCTTTCCACCAAAGTACCATTATGCCTCTAAGCAAAGAAGGCCTGGTGAGAGCATGCCACAGGTGTATAGGCCTTTCCTTTCCCTTCAGACTAACTTGGTACAAACCCAGGAACAGCTAGCACTCACTGTTCCAGCTCAGGCTTGGTGTTCTATCACCTGGGAGCTTATGTCATGATGCTTTAGAACTTTTGTGCATGGATTTTTTTTTTTTGGCTGTTACTTTTCTTTGTTTCAGTTAAAGAGCCAAGCATTTAAAAGTTATGAAAAGTTTCAATGTTAATAGCTGCTCAAAACCCTGCCCGAAGAGTCCCAGCTTCTGACCAGATGTTCTTCAAGATTTTTGGCAGTACTGAGGCCTATGTGCCTTCTGGGAGTAAGTGACCTGAGAATGTTGGCAAGCTGTCTGATAAAACCAGTCCCTCTTCCTTCTATCCCATGTCCTCTGACTCCAGTGGGGACGCCGGGGGTGAGGGTAAGGGGGAGGGTGGACATGGGAGTGTGCTAGATAGAAGAAAATAATCTCAAAACTGTCTTGTTTTCCTTAAAGGAACTGGTCAATTCTCCACTGGGGAATTCAGAAAGATGAGTTGCTTCCCCAGGCACTTGGGCCAGAGTTCCGAGAATGATGGATTATTTCCTGAATGCTCCAATTACCTACATGTGTACTTTAATGTCTACAGAGAAACTTAATAGTGTAAAACACAATCTTATCACTCCTTTCAGGGAAGGAAGTAGCTGACGGCCTGCGGATCCTCTACTCTCCTGCTCCTCCAGTCCCAGTCCCCCCAGTCTCATCCCCAGCTCTGTAGCAGACTACCTGCTGTGGACTCCAATTTCTCTCGGACCACACCAGCACCAACAGACCACAAATATCTTCTCCTCCAACCTCCAACTACGATTCCATTAGCTCAGCCTCTGTCGCCAGCAGTAGGCATTCCCTGTCAACGCACCAGCTGAGCAGGCCAGGGAAACAGGCAAACTAACTGAAGACCTTCACTATCCCTCCTCCTGTCCTCCAAATGCAGTCCGGAAGTCCCATCCCTAGTTCAGCAACAGAGCTCTTGCTCCCTACATACAGCCTTCCTCCCCAACAGACCTTCCCCCTCCTAACCTCTCTCCCCCACTTGTTTTATCCCAGCACCCAACTCCAGTAGTCACCTCCTGATAATTCGCAGACCGCTCCTACAGGGCAGCAGGTACGCTGACCATAGATCTCCCCTCTCCTTCTGTTCCTCCAGATCCAATCCCCTAGTCTCATCCCACTGTTCTAGCAGGCCTTCAGGGTGACTTCTTTTCACTGTCTACCTCCATTCTAAGGAGACTAAACAAGCAGATTCTGGTTGAACACTCTGTTTTGTCCCTCCTGTGAAACCCCCGCAGACCCCCAGCCTATTCCCATTCTTAACTGTCAAGTCCCAATACCCAGAAACACATTTTATCTGGAACCTCCAGTGGCCACACCTGTCAGGTCCACAGAAAATTTCCTAATAAGCAATGCATAGCCATGACTAAGAGACTTTCTTTGTGTATAAGTATTTAGTCAAATCTGAACAAAGTTCCATGAGGTGCCAAGAAAGTGTATTATCTTGTGTTTAGGTAAAATGTTTGGTCAGTATCTGTTAGGCCCATTTGATTTGTAACAGCTGTTAGCTCCAGCATTTCTGTTTTGTTTTTTATTAGATAACCTATATATTTGTGAAAGTTCAGTACCAAAGTCTCTCACTATCAGTGTATGAAGGTCAATACGTAACATAAGCTGTAGTGGTGTTTCTTTTACAAAGTAGGGTGCCATTGTGTTTGGGGCATAGATGTTAAGAGTTGCAATGTTCTTTTGGTAAATTTTCTTTGTTGAGTGTGTAGTGCCCTCCCCTATCTCTTCTAATTAGTTTTGGTTTAAATTCTATTTTGTCACATTAAAATGGATACACCCGCATGCATTTATTCACTCGACAATTAAGCCAGCCAACATCCCTGCACTTGTGAAGCTTGTGTCTTCAAGGGGAGATGCAAACTAGCAGCAAAATCAAAGAAGTAGCTATATAGTTTGCTGATTCACTTTTTTGCTATGGCAATCACAAGTGTAAGTGGTGAAAAGAACATCAGAGTTAAAATGGAGAGAGCAAGAACCCGTGGGAAGTTGAATAAGGACTTAGAGATGGGTATCAGTGCTGGGTAGGCAAGGCGTTAGGTGTGGGGGAACAGAGCAAACCTGCAGCTGTACCTTGATAACTGCATCTGAGGGGCAGAATGCCCCATGTGGTTAAATATCCCTGAAGCTGCAGTTAGATGCTTCCCAATTCATCACCCATGATGCATATAAACAAAAAGGGATCTGTGACCTCAAAACATCTGGCGTCAGTCCAGACAGCCCTCCCCTTTTGTGGGGACCATGGGAGGAAATATTCTAAAAGAGAGATCCGGTCCACCAAGATTCAAGATAGAAAAAGGGCACCCTGCCCTATGTATATGCCAACATCCCATAAATATTCAAATATTATCGTAAATATTTTTAAAACATGAAACACTAGAATTTAGAACATATGCAAGGTTGCTTCCTGCATTGGGGCAGCCACTCTAATCTCTCTTTGCAGTGTTTGTTTGGTGAGCTTTGCTAAATAATCTTCTGCTCAAAATATCTGTCTCTTGACTGAATTATTTTTTTCTTTTTTTTTATTAATTTATTCTTGTTACATCTCAATGGTTATCCCATCCCTTGTATCCTCCCATTCTTCCCTCCCTCCCATTTTCCCATTATTCCCCTCCCCTATGACTGTTCCTGAGGGGGATTACCTCACCCTGTATATGCTCATAGGGTATCAAGTCTCTTCTTGGTAACCTGCTGTCCTTCCTCTGAGTGCCACCAGGTCTCCCCCTCCAGGGAACATGGTCAAATGTGAGGCACCAGAGTACGTGAGAAAGTCATATCCTACTCTCCACTCAACTGTGGAGAATGTTCTGACCATTGCCTAGATCTGGGTAGGGGTTTAAAGTTTACCACCTGTATTGTCCTTGGCTGGTGCCTTAGTTTGAGCGGGACCCCTGGGCCCAAATCTGCCTATCATAATGTTCTACTTGTAGGTTTCTAGGACCCTCTGGATCCTTCTACTTTGCTATTCTCCCATGCTTCTCTCATCTAGAGTCCCAATAGGATGTCCTCCCCTCTGTCCCAGTTTCCTGGTAAGTGAAGGCTTTCGTGGGACATGCCCCTTGGGCTAGTATGCAGATATAAGTGAGTATATACCATTTGATTCTTTCTGCTTCTGGGTTAACTCACTCATTATGATCATTTCTAGCTCAATCTATTTATCCACAAATTTCGGGAATTCCTTGTTTTTTAATAGCTGAGTAGTATTCCATAGTGTAAATGTACCACAGTTTCTTTATCCATTCTTCTACTGAGGGACACTTAGGCTGTTTCCATGTTCTGGCTATTATGAATAAGGCTGCTATGAACATGGTTGAGCAAATTTTCTTGTTGTGTGCTGGAGCATCTTCTGGGTATATTCCAAGGAGTGGAATAGCTGGGTCTTGAGGAAGCCCTATTTCCAGTTTTCTGAGATAGCACCAGATATATTTCCAAAGTGGCTGTACTAGTTTGCATTCCCACCAGCAATGAAGGAGTGTTCCTCTCTCCCCACATCCTCGCCAGAATGTGGTGTCGCTTGAATTTTTGATCTTAGCCATTCTGATGGGTGTAAGATGGAATCTCAGAGTTGTTTTGATTTGCATTTCTCTGATGACTAAGGAGGTTGAGCATTTCTTTAAATGTTTCTCAGCCATTTGATATTCCTCAAAACTGAGAGACCCCATAACATTGCTAGATTATTTCGAGTTTCCAGAAGTGAAATAAAAGCTGGAACAAGACATGTTGGGATGGAAATGTGAAATACTAGACACTGTGGCTAAAGTTCCACTGAAAACCCTGAGAAAGTAAATTTTAGTTTAAGATAGGAGGAAATAAACCCATCACTTATACATCCGATGGCTATTTGTATACATTTATACAAATAGTCATTTATGTTTCATCTTCAAGGAATTGAACTCAGGGCCTATTATATACTAGACAAGTGCTCTGTCACTAAGCTACGTTTCCAGTTCTGTGATGTTTTACTTTTACTCTTTTTGTTTATCTATCTATCTATCTATCTATCTATCTATCTATCTATCTATTTAATTTATTGGGGAAGGGCATATGCCATATATGTGGAAGTCAGAAGACAACCTACAGGTGTCCAAACCTGCACAGCTTTGCGATTGACCTGACTATGGTGGCAGGAAATGAAGAGACAACAGAAACGACAGGTGCTCTCATGGAGATGAACCAGCAGCTTGGAACCTCAATTCGTGTTTATTATGTACAGCTGAACAGGAAGGTGGGCTAGCTACTCTCAATGGGGGGGGGGGGGGCTCTACAGAGAAGCAGTCTCGGGCTGCAGTCATCTTCGGGGAGGAAGCTGTTGATACTTTCTGTGCTCACTGTCAACAACTGTGCTCAGACCTGAGGAACACTCTATCATTTCACTTGAACAGGACCCAGGAAGGCCTTGCCAATCCCATGGGTCTGAGGCAGTGGTGTCCTTGACATGGTCCTTCCTGTTTGTATCATGAATGATCACTCATACAGGGTTACATAGCTCCCCACATAGAAGTCATTTCTTTCTATCATGTGGACTCTGCGGCTGAAGTGCAGGTCAGACTTGTGAAGAAGTGCTTTTATCTGCTGAACCATCTTGACAGCCCTGTGCTAGATATTTGAAAAGGAACATTTTGGCTGTTCTATGGAGGAGGGGGGGGGGAAACTAAAGAAAACCAAGGGCAGGGGCTGGAGAGATGACTCAACAGTTAAGAGAGTTTGATGCTCTTCCAGAGGACCAGAGTTCAGTTCCCAGATGTTGGGTGACAGATTTTTTTCTGAGGAACCACAATAAAACACACACACATACACACACACACACACGCACACACACATGCACACAGGCACACACACATATGCACACAGGCACACACACAGACACACACATGCACACAGGCACACACACATACATGCACACAGGCACATACATAGACAGACAGACAGACAGATACACACACACGCACGCACACATACATGCACACAGGCACACACACAGACACACACATGCACACAGGCACACACACATACATGCACACAGGCACACACATAGACAGACAGACAGACAGACAGACACACACATACACACACACACACACACACACACACACACACACACACACACACACACACCACTACTAACTCCAAAGAGAGAGAGAACCCAGGTCAGACTGAAGTAATGATTGCAGCAAACTCCACCTTTGTGAACTACCGAGGGTTTGGGGAGGTTAGTGACAGGAGTGTGGCTATAGGTTACTAGCAGGATGACTCAGAGAAGCAGCTTCAGCACAGACAAGGCTACCCCACCCAACACAGGCAATGACTCACAAGAGCCACGCCTACCCTGGACAGAGCTCTGTATGATTTGCAGGCAGTCTATAGGTCTGAAAATGTCTTCTCTCTAAGCTCAGCTGGTCAATCTTCTCTCCCAGCAGTGCTTTACTCCTTTTATAAAACTGGGGAGGAAACTTCAAGAATCTGGCAAGTCTCCATTTTCTGGCATATTTTGTGTGTTATTTATTTCAGGAGTTTCAAGAGCCCTCCTCCTTCCCAGAGGGGAAATTTCAACTAAGAGGCAAGCGCTGTAGAACACCAGCACCTAAATCTAAATGGGCCTCTCAAAATGGGCTGCAGCTCCAGCTCTAGGGGATCGATTTAGCTCATGCTCTCTTCCAGCTTCTATGGGTACATGCATGTGTACACACACACACACACACTACATACACACACACACTACATACACACACACTACACACACACACATACACACACAACATACACAGAAGTAAAAATAAAAATAAAATCAAGGGCAAGCAAGGAACCCAGTTGACAGATTCTTGCGATCATTCGAAGGTGATTTGTGGTTGCTTGTAGCAAAGTAGTAGCCATTGATTAGCATGGTGAAAAAAAATGGTTACATTCTGGATAAGCTCTTCAAAGGCAGAAGAACCATCAGGGCTTGCCGGCAAACTAGAGGCGTAAGAGCGAAACAAGTACAAAAATATGACTTCCTCTGTAACTCCAGTGAAGTCTCAAGTTTTCTAGAGGAACAGAACTGAAACTGATAGGAATACACACACACACACACACACACATATGCTCAGAATCACCTAGGAGACAAGTGGCTGGCCGATGTTAGATTATGTTAGCCTATAAGGCTATTTGTACAGAGTTGTCTGTAGTAGACTGATTACAATGGAAAAGACCTACGCTGAATGTGGCCACACCATTCCTTAGGCTTCAGTCCTAGATTGCCTAAGAAAAAGAAAGCTAGCTGAGCCTGAACATCCATCACTGTCTGCTTCCTGCCCGTGAACACTATGTGACCACTGTCTCCTGTTCCTGCCACTATACTCTCCCTGCCGCGAGGAACTGTATCTCCAGAACTACAAGTCAAAATAACCTTTACTCCTCCTCTAAGGTACTTTGTTAGAGTAGTTTATCACAGCCCAAGGGACCACGTCCCCTGGATTGGGAGGCCTGGTGGCACTCAGAGGAAGGATAGCAGGCTACCAAGAAGAGACTTGATACCCTATGAGCATATACAGGGGGAGGTAATCCCCCTCAGGAACAGTCATAGGGGAGGGGAGTAAGGGGAAAACGGGAGGGAGGGAGGAATGGGGGGGATACAAGGGATGGGATAACTATTGAGATGTAATATGAATAAATTAATTAAAAAATTTTTTTAATTAGTTAATATAGGTACCCGGATAGCATGTTGCCTATGACACATTTTAGTAGAAAGATTCAAAAAAAATTCTGTAGCAAGCCTCTGAATAGGCCCACAAGAAGCAGCCCACAAGATAATTAGCTACTTGATTGCCTAGATTCTTGTAACCCATGCAGGTAAACACTGAAATGCCTGTATAATAACTTTAGCCAAGTCACAGGTTTTGTACTTCATCATTTAAACATCGTTTCACCAAAGGTTTAAAAAAAAAAAAAGGACTTCTGATTCTCATTATGCTATTTTACAATCTCTGGTATGAATATATATAACCTAAGTGGAGTATGAGATTCTTCAAATAACTTATCCACAAAATGTAAATCCATCATTAAAACACCAGATGTTAAGCAACAGCCTTAGGATTTGGGATGCTGATTAACACTAACCAGATGCATTTATATGCTACGAACATAAGACATAAAACAGCCTCAGTGTGCACGTATCCTGTTACATTCTCTTTGCTAAAATATTTAAATACAAGATTAACTTCGGTTGGTATTCTAGTTTGCTTTCTATTGCTATGATAAACATCACCAAAAGCAACTTGGGGGAGGAAAGTTTTATTGGACTTAAATACCCTGAGAGAAGTCACGGCAGGACCTTGAGGCAGCGACTACAACGGAGGCCATCTCCGAGCTTGATCAGTTTGCTTGCTTATACAATGCAGGACCACCTGCCCAGGGATGGCACCACCTCCAGTGCTATGCACTCTGCTACGTCAGTCAGTAATCAAGAAAATGACCCTAAAGACCTGCTCACGGGCCAATGCGACAGAAACACTTTCTCAGTTGAGGTTCCCTCCTCGAAGATGACCCCAGTTTGTATCCAATTGAAAAAAAAGTAAAAATAAAGTTGGCTTCTCTGTAAACTTTGAGAGATGCCCTGGTTTAGCACCCAAGTGTCTTAAATTCTTGCTGGGAGAGCATGGTCCCATTAGCTAGCCAGGCCTACATTCTCTTCTTTGTGCCAATCTAAGGTCACAGAGATCTCTGAGAGAACTTTTTTGAGATTTGTTTATTATTATGTACACAGTGCTCTGCCTGCTTGTACACCTGGTCACATTATAGGTGCTTGGGAGCCACCATGTGGTTGCTGGGAAATGAACTCAGGACCTCTGGAAGAGCAGTCAGGGCTCTTAACCTCTGAGCCATCTCTCCAGGCCCTCTGAGTGAACTTTCAAGTGCTCCTTTTCTTTTCTTTCTTTTTCTTATTGCTCTTTTTGAGACAGTGTCTCACTGTGTAGCCTAGGCTGCCCTAAAAAGTGTACTCCTCCTGCCTCAGCCCCCCTGAGTACTGGGATTACAGCATGGGCTAGCATGCCTGGTCCAAATGCTCTTTCCCTGTACCAGTGTTCCACCTCAACCCTGTGCCCATCAGGATCGGGGATTGTTTTACTGTTTCATTGGCAAGATCTAGAATGACCACCACCAAGGCATGCGGGCAGCACTCCTTAAGTACCTCTGTCACAGATGTGGCTTTGTTTCCATGGCAACATTGAGGACCCCCTAGGAAGCAGCTGCTGATGCAAGTGCATGAATGACTTCCTTGAGCACAGTCTTTCTGTTCTGCTGCTCAAAGAGTGGCCTATCAAGTGTTAAGCAATGACACCCTATGGTTTTCATTACAGCTGGATGTCTTTGAGCTCAGGATTGAGGAGAAGTTCTTATTTGGTTGGTTGGTTTTGGTTTTTTCCACACAGGGTTTCTCTGTGTAACAGCCTTTGTTGTCCTGAAACTTGCTTTGTAGATCAGGCTGGTCTTGAACTCACAGAGATCCGCCTGCTTCTGCCTCTCCAAGTACTGGGATTAAAGGCGTGCGCCACCACTGCCTTGCAGAGGGAGGTTCTTTATGTTTGTCTTATAGTCTTCCTCCTCTTCATTTACTTCTGTCTTTCGCCGTTTCCTGTGTTGACAGGACATGCAAACTGGTTGGAGGTTTTCCATTTGGCTGTCTGAGCAAGCTCTGCCAAGTATAGAAGCAGAGACCGGCTAGTCTGGCTCAAACACACTTCCGACACCGTGACTCTGAGTATGTGACGATTCAAAACTATCTAATGTCCTTCAGGCAGGCACTGAGGGGCCCCACCCCCATCAGAGGTCTAGGGGAGGGGAATAAGCAGAAGAGGGAGGGAGGGAGGGAGACAGGGAAGGAGGATGGGAACAGGAAGATCAGAAGGAGGAGATAACAATCTGGAGATAGAGTGAATGAATGATAGTAAGATGTACATTAAAATAAAAAAAGTTTAAAAAAGAAAGAAAGAAAACCTTAAGAGTCTGATGTCTCCTTTGCCTACGTACAGCGTGAAGGCCAGAGGGAACAGCCCAAGGAAAGAGGCCAAGAGGAAGTGAGTAATTATTACCTTGCTAACCACAATGCTAGAGAGCATAACCCAAGCCCAAGACTTGCACTCTCTGGGGATGGCTAGGCAAGTTGTGACTTTATGGATCCCTTTCTGTTTCAGCACAAGAAGCAGCACAAAGCACTGCTCCAGCCCGTTATGGGGATAGAGAAGGCAGACTGCTGGAGAAACTGCCATTCCTGAGGGCAGACCAGAAAATCCTGACTGCTGCTTCTGAGCTAGAGGACTGTCCAATCCTGTTGTAGCTGTTCTTTGTCTTATATTATACACTTTTTAAAATACAATTCTTTTTTTTTTTACCTTAAAATAACATTTATTTATTTGTATGTGCAGGGGACGGGTTGGGGGGCGTAGAGTATGTTTGAAGGTCAGAGGGCAGCTTGAAGGAGTCAGCACTCTTTCTTCCACCATGTGGGTCCCGGGCATTGAACTCACGTCATCAGGCTTGGCAGCAAGTGCCTTTACATGCTGAGCCATCTCACCAGTCCTATATCTGTTGTTGCTTATTTGTGTTAAGCAAATATGGAAAGCTACTGAAAAACCCTTTTTGTTCTTTCTCTCCTTCTTTGTACTTTATTAGGTCTTTTTCGGTAGAACAGATTAGTCCTCAAATTTTAAACACTCCTATTTCCTTTCTTTCTTCTGCAGTTCTCTCTAGGCCTCCAGGGACCAATGTTGCTACAAAGACCCAGTGCCATGCCCATCACTCCACTTATTATTTAAGCAGTTTTCTGAGACTAGGATGCTCTGGGACCCTCTGGCCTCTGAGTTGGGTCCTAACCCTCTGGCAGGCTTTCACTGAATTCTTCTGCTGTGGAAAAGACCTTGCTCCTATCTTCCCAGTTCCCTCCTGTAAATGGACCAACAACTCAAGACTTTTCCAAGCCTAAGCTTGCTCCATCCACACTTGCTCTGAAGAGGACATCATCGTGCTTCAAGATGCCCAAATGGTCATACTGGCCACCCAATTCCTGGCCATTCAGAAGCTTAGCCATTAGGAGCACAGTTCCCCCCGGCCTGGCTAAATCAAACAATTCTAAGGCTGACTATTAGGAATTTCTCCATCTATACATGCTTTCAGCTTTGCAAAATGTTTCCTTATTCTCTGTGTCATGACTTTGTCCCAGTAGGTCCATGAAATGCCAGCCGAGGCTTATTCCTGCTTAAGTGGAGTATAGTGACAAAAAATATTGAACATGTCCCCATTTAATACTATTCTTTAGTTTCAGGATTATATTGGAGATGAATACTGATTTCAGTTAATACAATTTCTACTGTTAGGGGTGGCCAAGATGGCTCAGCAGATAAAGGGGTTTGCCATCAAACCTGGTGACTTGAGTTCAATCTCCAGGACCCACATGGTGGCAAGAGAGAACCAATCCTGTCAAATTGCCCTCTGACCTCTGCACATTGTCTGTGGTATGCCCCTACCCCACATAAATAAAAAAAAATAATTCACAAATATATAGTAATATACTCTGATTCCCCCAAACAATATATTTTAACCTTTCTTGGTTTTTACTATCTTTGAAAAGTTTGTGAAATGTATTTTAATCAAATTGACCCTCCCAGCTCTTTTTAGATCCTTCCATCCCCACCTAGTTTTTTTTTAATCAATCAAGTCCAATTTGTGCTCCTCATAAACTCTTGGAAGTGTGGCCTTTCACTGCAGTGTTGTCAACCTACCAGAGGCCAGAGCCTCAAAGAAAGTGCCTGCTCACTCTCGCTCTCTCTTTCTCTCTCTGCATCTACCAATTGCTAATAGCTCCCCATTAAGAATAGACCTTCATGTTCTTCTCCCCTCCAGCTCAGGACTTTTGTCTGGCTTGAGCATGCATGGGTCCTGTGTGTGCTTGCTCTCCCCCACAACGTCTGTGAGTTCATATGTGCAACTGTCATGCTGGATCTGAAAGGCAGTGTTTTTCTGTAGTCGTCCACTGCCTGTGGTTCTTACAATCATTCTGCTCCTTCTTCTGCTAAGATCTCTGATCCTTACAGGGAGAGCGTGTGTGAGATAGATCTCCTACAGTCTCTCATTGTCTGCATCTTGACCTATTGCAGATCTCTGTTGATTTCTATCTACTGCAGAAAGCAGCTTCTCTGATGAGTGTTGAGAGATGTACTAAGCAACAGAGTCTGTCTAATACTACATCAATTTAGCTGAATAATAGTAATAGCATGCTTAATATAAGATGTTTGAAAAACATAGTTTGTCTCAGCAATGAGGATGTCTCAAAGATCTGCCCTTTTCAGCTGGGCGTGGTGGCGCACACCTTTAATCCCAGCACTCAGGAGGCAGAGGCAGGTGGACCTCTGTGAGTTCAAGGCCAGCCTGGTCTACAAAGCGAGTCCAGGACAGCCAAGGCTACACAGAGAGACCCTGTTCTCTGTGAATTGGAGGCCAGCCTAGCCTACAAAGCAAGTCCAGGACAGCCAAGGCTACACACAGAGAGAGACCTTGTCTTGGAAAAAAAATCTGCTCTGCCAAGGACAGCAGACCACATTGACTTCTTCAGCCCTTCCTTGAGCCTCTGAATAAAGTGTTTTGACTAAGGAAGAAGAAGAAGAAGAAGAAGAAGAAGAAGGAGGAGGAGGAGGAGAAGGAGGAGGAGGAGGAAGAGGAAGAAGAAGAAGAAGAAGAAGAAGAAGAAGAAGAAGAAGAAGAAGAAGAAGAAGAAGAAGAAGAAAGAAGAAAAGAGAAAAATATAAGATAGGGCAAGGAAGAAAAAATTCAATTCCCTGAAACCTACCATTTAGCATAAGCATTGTTTCCTTCCAGACTTTTCTAATGGCATACATAACAGCTGCAGTAATAACTTGCAATATTTAGTGATACTTACTATGAAGCACTACAGTAAGGAGTTTGTATTTATTATCTAATAAACCCCTATGCAGCACATAGCAGCATTGTTCTCCTTATTAAAACTGATGAAACGAGGCACAGAGCATTGAAGCTGCTTGACAAAATTTGCACAACTGATGTTAGAATTTGATTGCAGGAAACGTGTGTTGAGCTCTTCTATCACGCGCTGTGCACCATGTGCGTTAAATGTTTGCTATCTATTTCTCCCAGATGACGTCCAATTTGTCTTGAAAATATTCACTTTGTCTTCTTCGTCACACACATTCCGGTTCAGCAGAAGTACAGGCTCCTGGACATGTTTTTCCTTTAAGAAGTGGAGTAGAATCTGCAAATGTGCCTCATGGTATACAGAAAAGGGGAGATGGGAAGAAACTTAGGGGGCGCAGAAAGCCAGGACCAGACAGAGTAAACCACAGTAGGCCTATATCCTCGTCCACCTTATAATTTGCTGTGAACAGTTTGGACAGACATTCACCTATCTTGTGTTTATTAGAACTCTAACACTGACCAAGTGACCAGAAGTCATCTATCTACTGGTCTCAGAGAATACAGACTAGCACTAGGAGACCAACCATGGCTAGCTGACAGCGATGACAGCAATGCTCTTCTCTCCGTGGCTAGCCGCAGTAGAACTGACGATCGTCTAAGAGACTTCTGCGAAAGTTTTACATCCCCACCTGGTGACCCAGGTGACTCCCAAAAGACATTTCTGTATGTCTCGTTGGGGATATGAGGTTCAGAGTCAGCAGAGAATAGGAAACCCTTGGTGGCTGGGTGGGACAGGTGAAAATAACCACTAACACCGTATATAAAGCTTAAAAGTATGGAAAGAGTTAGGTGGACAACCCATGGAAGGGGAGAAGGGGTTCACAAAGATGCAGAAGTAAATGGCAGAAGTAGCTGAGCATGGGTAGGGCATAAAGTACTATGATCAATCTAACGCAGGTCATGTGCACACCAATAAGAAGTTTAGAATGGAATCTATTACTGCCAGAAAAAGAGAGAAAGGGCGCTAGGTGGATACGAAAAAACAGGTAGCTATTATTAGGATTGTCCACTCTTCGTAGTTTTCATTTGAGAGCTGTAGCAAGCACCCACACGTTCTTTCTCCAAGAAGTACATCTCTTTCAAAGAGGCAGGAGACTGAGAGACATGCTATACAGGCATGCTGTAACTCCCTGCCCCCCCCCCCCGGCCAATCCAACTAAACCTCAGTAAACCCCTAGTCCAAACCAGGGAAAGCAGATTCCATCCAGATGGTTTGTAATCAGAAATTCTAATCGGTCTCGGTTGCTTTCAGAAATGGAAAATCTAATAGCTGTGGGAAAGCTATATTTTGTCAGAACTCATGGAAAAGGAAAGAAATCAAAATTGCAAAGAAAAGATGAGTAACTGTGGAGAGACAAAAGGCCACATGGAGCAAGGTGATTAAAAGCAACAGACCTACCTTGGTTCCTGATGACTTCCTAGTTTGGGGCTTAGGTCCCTCCCAAAGTATGACTTTTCCTGCTGACCTTGTGTTCCATGAAGCTCCTGGCTGAAGCAAAGCATGTGGCACACGCCCTTAATTCCAGCACTGGGGAGGCTGAGGCAGGCAGATCATTGTGAGTTCGAGGCCAGCCTGGTCTACAAAGCCAGTGCAGAACAGCCAAGGCTACACAGAAAGACCCTGTCTTGAAAAACTAAAAAAAGAAAAAGAAAAAAGAAAGAAAAAAAAGAAAAGAAAAAGAAAAATAGAAAAGCCATGAAGCTCCTGGCACCTTACAACCTTATAGTGAAGTTAGCTCAAATAGGTTTCTGCTAACAATCCCTGGAACCTCGATGCAGATACTACAGTGTCTAGTCATCAGAGCAAATGAAGTCACTGTACTTGTTTTCCAGGTGAGGAAACAAAAGGCTTCTGGAGGGCTTTGGTGGCGGTGTATGCCTAATGTGCTCTGCTATCTTGGAAACCCACAGATTGCAACTGGTTCTAAGTCTGAAAAATATTTTGGAGTAATCTCTGGGTTTCTTTCAAGATCATTGAATTGAAAACCCATTTACAGCCTCAGGAATGGGCATTTTAGTTTTCTTCCTAATAGCACTCCATGACAATAAGCAGGCTCTGTAGGAGCCTTCTCGGTACTCCCACCTGGGACCCTCGGGCTCTTCTAGCACCACAGGATTCCCATTAGGTTGAAGTTTCCATGTGTTCACACATTGTGGCCAGTGACCTGCCCACATCAAGTGCTCAACAAATACAGACTGAATGAAACCAGGAATGGTGAGTACATGTTTGTACTCACACCTGGGAGACTGAGACAAGAGGATCGCCACAAGTTCAAATCCATCCTTGCTATAGATCAAGATGGAAGGAAGGTAAAAAGGAAGGAAGGGAGAAGATAAATACATTACTGAGTGAATAACATTATAAATCGGTGTAAACCTGTCACTCCAGGAATCAGGAGGCTGAAAAGAAGAAGACTGGGAATGTGAGATCAGTCGTGGCTGCTTAGTGGGTTCAAGGCCAAGCTGAACTACAGGTTAAGATTTGATTTTTTTTTCCCCTGACTGACGGCATCCTGTGTGAAACTGCCACATGGCAGTGTTAGCACCACGAAGAATAATGCCTATTAGGTCACAGTACAGAATTCACTCATAGGATCACTGGGATCACCTCTGTCACTAATGACAGAGCTGTGTGATATTAGGAAAGTTATTCCCTATCTGAAAACATAACAAGTCGGGTTATACTGTTTCTGTGGTGGAAATGTGTTGTTTTATGACACCTTTGACCTCTCTTCCTTTGGTCATATCTTTACTTATGAGTCTACATTTTCTCAAAGCAGCTACCAGAAAACGAGAAACCTGCATCGTCAGCTTTCTTTGTCACTGGATTACAAGCTTAGCCCAAAGAGTCTGCCAAACATCTGAACTCAATTGTGACTTGGAAAACGATGTGTTTGCATAGGTCATATGCAACTGGAATTTAATATAAAGATCTTGAGTCTCTGGAGACTGTGGCTGTCTGTGGAGTCCTAAAACCAACTTCCTGGGTTCCTAAGGGAGGAATGTACTATGAAACATACTTGAGTAGGTGGCATGAAGGAGGAGGGGAAAGGCACATTTTCAAAGCATACCAAACATCAGCTTTGATGCCAGTCCTACCACAACTCTGAGTTCAACTCAGATGCCCCACTGAAGCACCATCAGGCCAGACACTAACTACAGTGGCATGCATGCGTAATTCAGCAGACGCTTATAATAAGGGCTGCTGGTATAACATTTTCAGTGTATTTGTTTATCTTAGAAAATGAAAAGCAGTGAAAGCCGGTGTCATTTCAGCACAAAACACAGACTAGGTCCTTGTTATATGTTCATCATTGCTCTAGGCACTCTCCTGTACATTATCTCTAATCACTGACTTACCCTGACCTTTGTACCATCTGTGCAGTAGATGCTGGCAACACACAGGGAGAACAGCATGTTCTCTTTAAAAAGATGCAGGGAGGAGATGGATGCTCACTTCATATTTGTTGACCTTATCTTCCACTCAGACTTATTAAAGTTACCTTTCACGAACAAGATATATGAGATTAGTTGTCTGTGGAAACAGACCTTTTGTGTGTTGTGTTAGACGGGATATCATTACAGTGTCTATAAAAAAAAAAAAAGAAAAGAAAAGAAAAAAGATTGAAAATAATGGTGGCTTGAACAAAATGGGGGTTGATTTTTCTTACAAGTAATGGTCTAAGTTGCAATGGCAGCTCCATTCTTTGAGGTTGTCATGGTGCCAGGCAGCTTCTGCCCTTCTCTTCCGTGGGTCTCTAAAGTAGTCTTGCTTACCTTTGTGGTAGATTGGCTCTTGCTTATCTTCCCTTCAGTCAATAAGACAGTGGAAAGAGGACAGAATGGACTTGTGCCTTCCTTTAAAAAGAGCTTGTGGCAATTTCTTTAGTGTTGTTTTCCCCCTTCCTTCTATGATGACCTCTTTCTCTTTCCCCAATTACCCCCCCCACCGTTTTTTTTCTGTAGCCCCTTTTATATTATTTGTATCCTGCCATTCCCCTCTCTAGAACATTCTCTCCCACCCTTGCCCCCGTACTGTGGTCCCTTTTTATTTTCCTGAACCAGAATTCAAACCTGCATCCTACTTATCCCTACATCCACAGATAAGTATAGCTCCCAACCCTCACCAAAGAAGCTTCTCTTTGCAATGGACAAAGACAAGTACTAAAACCCACACTTAGTCAACATGCAAAGAACAAGTGATTTGTGGTGGTGGTGGTGGGAAACCACAAAAACTACATCTACAACACAACTCCTGTGCCTTAGGCCCAGGGAACATTTCAGAAAAGAAAGAATCTAAGAGCTAGGGACCAGGAAATCTGTTGTGAAATTGTGTCTCCTAGCAATGACAGGGAAAGTTCAGCCATGATACCTCCACACTGACTAAACAAGACCCGAATGATGACAACACCAATAGACATGCTAACATGAGGCCTCGCCCTAGGCAAGTAAGGGATGCTGAGGTTATCCAATATGATGTGGTCATTCCTGAAATCACATACTGAAACAATATTGAGAGGACTAAGAAGTTTGGATTTATGTATTTATGTGCATGTGCACACATGCACACATTAGAAAGAGGGCATGGGAGGAGTTGGAGGAAGGTGAGGAAATAGAGGAAAATTATATAATTATATTTAAAAAATTTAAAGTAGCTCAGCAATGGCCCATATCAATTCTATTTGCCTTTCATTGGTAAGTCTTATTTTTCCCTCTATATTTGTCACATCACTATACTTAGCTATAAGGAAGGATGAAAAATGTCTTTATTCTGTGCATCTATATGTCAGCTAGGTATATTACTGTGAGGGAGAAGGAAATAACAGATTTAGAATAGCATCCAGTGGTTTCTGCCACAGGTACCAATTCAACAAGTTCTTTTTTTTTTTTTTTTTGAATTTTATTTTATTTTTTTATTTTATTTTTTTATTAATTTATTCTTGTTACATCTCAATGTTTATCCCATCCCTTGTATCCTCCCATTCCTCCCCCCCCCCATTTTCCCATTATTCCCCTCCCCTATGACTGTTCCTGAGGGGGATTACGTCCCCCTATATATTCTCATAGGGTATCAAGTCTCTTCTTGGCTACTTGCTGTCCTTCCTCTGAGTGCCACCAGGTCTCCCCCTCCAGGGGACATGGTCAAATGTGAGGCACCAGAGTATGTGAGAAAGTCGTATCACACTCTCCACTCAACTGTGGAGAATATTCTGACCATTGGCTAGATCTGGGAAGGGGTTTAAAGTTTACCTCCTGTATTGTCCTTGGCTGGTGCCTTAGTTTGAGCGGGACCCCTGGGCCCAAATCTGCCTATCATATTGCTCTACTTGTAGATTTCTAGGACCCTCTGGATCCTTTTATTTTGCTGTTCTCCCATGCGTCTCTCATTTAGAGTCCCAATAGGATGCCTTCCCCTCTGTCCCAGTTTCCTGGTAAGTGAAGGCTTTTGTGGGACATGCCCCTTGGGCTAGTATGCAGATATAAGTGAGTATATACCATTTGATTCTTTCTGCTTCTGGGTTAACTCACTCATTATGATCATTTCTAGCTCAATCCATTTATCCACAAATTTCGGGAATTCCTTGTTTTTAATAGCTGAGTAGTATTCCATAGTGTAAATGTACCACAGTTTCTTTATCCACTCTTCTACTGAGGGACACTTAGGCTGTTTCCATGTTCTGGCTATTATGAATAAGGCTGCTATGAACATGGTTGAGCAAATTTTCTTGTTGTGTGCTGGAGCATCTTCTGGGTATATTCCAAGGAGTGGAATAGCTGGGTCTTGAGGAAGCCCTATTCCCATTTTTCTGAGATAGCACCAGATAGATTTCCAAAGTGGCTGTACTAGTTTGCATTCCCACCAGCAACGGAGGAGTGTGCCTCTCTCCCCACATCCTCGCCAGCATGTGGTGTCGCTTGAATTTTTGATCTTAGCCATTCTGATGGGTGTAAGATGGAATCTCAGAGTTGTTTTGATTTGCATTTCCCTGATGACTAAGGAGGTTGAGCATTTCTTTAAGTGTTTCTCAGCCATTTGATACTCCTCTGTTGAGAATTCTCTGTTTAGTTCTGAGCCCCATTTCTCAATTGGGTTATTCGGTTTGGTGGTGTTTAATTTCTTGAGTTCTTTATATATTTTGGATATTAGACCTTTGTCAGATGTAGGGTTGGTGAAGATTTTTTCCCAGTCTGTAGGCTGTCGCTTTGTTCTCTTGACAGTGTCTCCTGCCTTACAGAAGCTTCTCAGCCTCATGAGGTCCCATTTATTAATGGTTGACATTAAGGCCTGGGCCGTTGGTGTTCTGTTCAGGAAGTTGTCTCCTGTGCCAATATGTTCCAGGCTCTTTCCCACTTTTTCTTCTAAGTGGCTTAGTGTCTCTGGTTTTATGTTGAGGTCTTTAATCCACTTGGATTTGAGTTTTGTGCAAGGTGACAAATATGGGTCCAGTTTCATTTTTTTACACATAGACCTCCAGTTAGACCAGCACCATTTGTTGAAGATGCTATCCTTTTTCCATTGAATGGATTTGGCTTCTTTGTCAAAAATCAAGTGACCATATGTGTGTGGATTCATATCTGGGTCTTCGATTCGATTCCACTGATCAACCAGCCTGTTGCTGTGCCAGTACCATGCTGTTTTAAGTACTATTGCTTTATAGTACAGTTTGAGATCAGGTATGGAGATTCCTCCGGAGCATCTTTTATTGTACAAGATTGTTTTAGCTATTCTGGGTTTTTTGTTTTTCCATATGAAGTTCAGAATTGAACTTTCAATGTCTTTAAAAAATTGTGTAGTTATTTTGATAGGGATTGCATTGAATCTGTAGATTGCTTTTGGTAGGATGGCCATTTTTACTATGTTAATTCTCCCGATCCATGAGCAAGGAAGATCACGCCATCTTCTCAGGTCATCTTCAATCTCTTTCTTCAGAGTTTTGAAATTTTTTTCATACAAGTCCTTCACTTGCTTAGTTAGGGTAACTCCTAGATATTTTATATTGCTTGTGGCTAATGTGAAGGGTGTGGTTTTCCTAATTTCTTCCTCTGTAAGCTTGTCATTTGTGTATAGGAAGGCTACAGACTTTTTTGAGTTAATTTTGTATCCAGCCAATTTGCTGAAGGTGTTTATCAGCTTTAGGAGTTCTCTGGTGGAGTTTTGAGGGTCACTTATGTACACTATCATATCATCTGCAAAGAGGGATAATTTGACTTCCTCCTTTCCCATTTGGATACCCTTGATCTCCTTTTGTTGTCTTATTGCTCTGGCTAGAACTTCGAGTACTATATTGAAGAGATATGGAGAGAGTGGGCAGCCTTGCCTTGTTCCCGATTTGAGAGGAATTTCCTTGAGTATCTCACCATTTACTTTGATTTTGGCTATTGGCTTGCTGTATATAGCCTTTATTATGTTGAGGAAAGTGCCTTGTATCCCCGATCTCTCTAAAACTTTAAACATGAATGGGTGTTGAATTTTATCAAATGCTTTCTCTGCATCCAAGGAGATAATCATGTGGTTTTTTATTTTCAGTTTGTTTATATGATGGATTACATTGATGGATTTCCGTATATTAAACCATCCCTGCATGCCTGGAATGAAGCCTACTTGGTCATGATGAATGATATCTTTGATGTGCTCCTGTATTCGTTTTGCAAGTATTTTATTTAGTATTTTTGCATCTATGTTCATAAGAGAAATTGGTCTGAAATTCTCTTTCTTTGTTGAGTCTTTGTGAGGTTTAGGTATCAATGAGACTATGGCCTCATAGAATGAATTTGGTAATTTTCCATCCATTTCTATCTTTTGGAGTAGCTTGAAGAGTATCGGTATTAGCTCGCCCTTAAAGGTCTGGTAGAATTCTGCACTGAAACCATCTGGCCCTGGGCTTTTTTTGGTTGGGAGACCATCGATGATTGCTTCTATTTCTGTAGGGGAATGGGACTATTTAACTTGTTTATCTGTTCTTCACTCAACTTTGGCAAGTGAACTTGATCAAGAAAATCGTCCATTTCCCTTAGATTTTCAAATTTTGTGGCATATATGCCTTCAAAGTAGGATCTTATGATTCTTTGAATTTCTTCAGTGTCTGTTGTTATGTCTCCCTTTTCATTTCTGATTTTGTTCATTTCAATACTGTCTCTCTGCCTTTTAGTTAGTTTGGCTAATGGTCTGTCTATCTTGTTGATTTTCTCAAAGAACCAGCTTTTGGTTTTGTTGATTCTTTGGACTGTTTTCTTAGTTTCTAATTTGTTAATTTCAGCCCTGAGTTTGATAATTTCCAGGCGTCTACTCCTCTTGGGTGTTTCTGCTTCTTTTTTTTCTAGGGCTTCCAGTTGTGTTGTTAAGATGCTTATGTGCGATGTTTCCAATTTCTTTTTAAAGGCACTTAGTGCTATGAATTTTCCTCTTAGCACTGCTTTCAATGTATCCCACAAATTTGGGTATGTTGTTTCTTCATTTTCATTGAATTTCAGAAACTCCTTGATTTCTTTCTTTATTTCTTCCCTGACCCAGGTGTCATTTAGCAGAGAGTTGTTTAGTTTCCACAAACGTGTAGGCTTTTTGTTATTTCTGTTGTTGTTGAATTGCAGCCTAAGAGCATGGTGATCTGATAGGATACAAGGTATTATTTCAATCCTCTTGTATCTGTTGAGGCTTGCTTTGTGACCTACGATGTGATCAATTTTGGAGAAGGTTCCATGGGGTGCAGAGAAGAAGGTGTATTCTTTCTTGTTTGGGTGAAAGGTTCTATAGATATCTGTTAGATCCATTTGACCCATGGCATTGGTTAATGATGTTATTTCTCGGCTTAGTTTCTGTTTCAATGACTTATCCTTCAGTGAGAGTGGGGTGTTGAAGTCTCCCACTATTATTGTGTGGGGATCGATGTGTGGTTTAAGCTTTTTTAGGAGATCTTTTACATATGTGGGTGCCCTTGTATTGGGAGCATAGATGTTCAGAATTGTGATGTCATCTTGGTTGACTTTACCTTTGATGAGTATGAAGTGTCCTTCCTCATCCCTTTTGATTAATTTTGGTTGAAAGTCTATTTTGTTCGATACTAAAATGGCTACCCCTGCTTGCTTCTTGTGACCATTTGCTTGGAATATTTTTTTCCAACCTTTTACCCTGAGGTAATGCCTTTCATTATGGGTGAGATGTGTTTCTTGGATGCAGAAGAATGTTGGGTCTTGTTTATGTACCCATTCGGTTAGTCTGTGTCTTTTTATTGGAGAATTGAGGCCATTGATGTTGAGAGATATTAATGACCAGTGACTGTTAAGAGTCTTAATTTTGATGTTGTTTCCAGTCGAGTGTTTGTGTAGTTGTGTTTTTGCCATGGGATAGTTATCTATTTCCTGGGTAGTTTTGGTTGTAGCTTGACCCTTTGGGATGGAGTTTTCCTTCTAGTACCTTCTGTAAAGCTGGATTTGTGGATAAGTACTGTTTGAATTTGTTTTTGTCATGGAATATTTTGTTTTCTCCATCAATGGTTATTGATAATTTTGCTGGGTAAAGTAGTCTGGCCTGGCATCTGTGTTCTCTTAGGGTTTGCAGGATCTCTGTCCAGGCCCTTCTGGCTTTTATGGTCTCTGCTGAGAAGTCAGGTGTAATTCTGATAGGTTTACCATTAAATGTTATTTGGCCCTTTTCCCTTGCAGCTTTTAATATTTTTTCTTTGTTCTGCATGTTTTGTGTTTTGATTATTATGTGGCGGGCAGTTTTTCTTTTCTGGTCAATTCTATTTGGTGTTCTGTAGGCCTCTTGTATGTTTATAGGCATCTCTTTCTTTAGATTGGGGAAATTTTCTTCTATGATTTTGTTGAGAATAGTTTCTGGGCCCTGGAGTCTGATGTCTTCTCTTTCTTCAATGCCTATTATCCGCAAATTTCTTCTTTCATGGTGTCCTTAATTTCTTGGATGTTTTGTGTCAGGAGTTTTCCAGATTTGGCATTTTCTTTAATGGTTGATTCAATATCTGTGATTGTATCTTCTAGCCCTGAGATTCGTTCTTCCATCTCTTGGATTCTGTTAGAAAAGCTCACCTCTGTGTTGCTCGCCTTCTTCTCTGAGGTCTCACGTTCTCGTTTTTCTTCTGTCTGTGTGTTTATCATTGAATCCATTTTCATTTTCAGATCTTGAACTGATTTTTTTATTTCTTTCATCTGATTTTTTGTATATTCCTGAGTTTCTTCCATTGCCTCTTATAGGTCTTCAGAGCTTGAATCGTTTTAGTTATTTCTTTCATCTGGTTGTTTGCATTTTCCTGCAATTTTTCCAGTTCCACTCTATGTGCTTCTTTATGTCTCTCACCTGTTTGTCTGCGTCTTCCTGCATTTGATTACGAATTTTATTTGTTTCCTCCATTATCATCCTCATTACTAAGGATTTGAGGTCATTTTCTTGTATTTCCGTTGTATTTGAGTTCTCTGGGTGGTTTTCTTTGGGATAGCTGGAAACTGGAGACGCCATGTTGTTTTGGGGTTTTTTGCGTATGCTTTTTCGTTGTCCTTTAGACATCTTGCCGTCTTTGTTTTTGTTGGGTAGCTTCCAGAGTTGAATGGAGGGTGTCTGATGATAGATTCACTTGTTTTCTTACGATTTCCCTAGGCTGCGAGCTCAAAGCTTCACTGGTGTGGATGTTAGGATGTTAGCCCTGTTGTTCTGGTCTCTCACAGCCAGTGATCCTCAGTCCCTCTCTGCTGTGGATCCTGCAATTGTTCTGGGTCTCTGAATGAGCGTTGGGTCAGGCCAAGGTATCCACAGCCTTCTGTGTTCCCTGCCAAGTCCAGCCAGGAGCACTGGGACCGAACCACGGGCAGAACTCAGCTAGATTCTCAGGGCCAGAACCGTCTGCCAAGCTCAGCTAGGGATTTTGGGCCCAAAATGCACACAGGGCCCAGCCAGAATTTTTGGGCTGGGACTACGCACCAAGCTCCACTAGGGCCTTTTGGCCCAAAGTGCGTGCTGTGGTCAGTTATTGACTCAGGGCCCGAACTGACCACCAATCTCAGCCAGGAATTCTGGATTCAAACTGTACACTGTGTCCAACCAGAGTCTTAGAGCTGGTGGAACCGAGAGCTCTGTCCAGCCTGTGCCACAGCAGGAGAACTGCGGCTGCTCTGAGTTAGCGCCAGTGGTGGAACAAGTGCTCCGCCCGCACTGTGTCCCCGCAGGGGAGCTGCCGCTGAGCTGAGGTGGTGCCTAGGATGGAACCGAGCACGTCACCAAGCCTGCGCCACAGCAGGAGAACTGCGGCTGCTCTGAGTTAGCGCCAGTGGTGGGACAAGTGCTCCGCCCGGACTGTGTCCCCGCAGGGGAGCTGCCGCTGAGCTGAGGTGGTGCCTAGGATGGAACCGAGCACGTCACCAAGCCTGCGCCACAGCAGGAGAACTGCGGCTGCTCTGAGTTAGCGCCTGTGGTGGAACAAGTGCTCCGCCCGGACTGTGTCCCCGCAGGGGAGCTGCCGCTGAGCTGAGGTGGTGCCTAGGATGGAACCGAGCACGTCACCAAGCCTGCGCCACAGCAGGAGAACTGCGGCTGCTCTGAGTTAGCGCCTGTGGTGAAACCAAGTGCTCTGCCCAGACTGTGTCACCGCAGGGGAGCTGCCGCTGAGCTGAGGTAGTGCCTAGTATGGAGCAGCGTGCTCAACTAAGCCTGCGCCACAGCAGGGGAGCTATGGCCACGCTGAGTTAGTGCCTCAGGCAGAATTGTTTGCTGGGCCGGGCCAATACCCGGGACTCTGGGGCCGAACTGTCCGCCGAGTCCAATCTGGGTCCAAAGGCTCCACGCGACCCAAATCCTGCCCCGAGTCCCCTCTCCTGCAGCAATTCCCACCAGCCACCACACCAATCGCCTCCACCGGAAGGCTATGAGCTGCAAACCTCGGCCGCCGCTGCTGGTGCCGCTGGTGCTGCCGCCTCTACCGCTGCCGCTCCGATCAGAGAAAAACCACGCTCCTCCCGTGTGCAGGGGCACGCAGGTCCTCCGCACCCTGGTCCCTCCGAACCGTGGAGCACTCCCGCTGCCGTGATGTTCGGACCTCGGTGTTCCTGGCTCAGAAATCTGTGCAATTCCGTGAATTGTTCACTGGAGCCTCCAAACGCGGTCCACACTGCTCGCCGCCATCTTGGATCCTCCTCAACAAGTTCTAAGAAGTGATATTGCCAGGGACCTAGAGATGAGACTAGAATATCTTCTGACTTTTGTAGAAGAGCCCAAGGGAATCCCTAAAACATCAACCACATGATACCAATCTACAAATAAATTAAGTTTCAACTACTTTGATCATATAGTTATTTCATAGTGACTAAAAATCTACCGAGAGATCTGTTAATTGCCAAGTGTGAATGGGTCCCTACACTTGAGCAAGCTAACACATTTAAATACTTGGAAGAAACACACTTGGAGTAGAGGTGGGTACATTATATCAGTAACACATGGTTATGGTCACTGATCACATCACCCAACTTCCTTTATTACTGTAGAATGGAAGTAGCATTTGAGATTTCCTATGTGCTCATTTTCTGGACAAAATGAGCTTAACAATGAATCCATGGGTTCTGTTAATATAGCAAGTAAGTTTCCCAACATGGCTCCTTGCTCTATTAAAGCAGTATCTTGGGATTTTGCCCAGTGGGAGCTATGACAGCTGTAGCCTTTTACCTATTCATTCATTGAACCAATACTTGTTAAGTGTCTACTATAGGCCAGATGTTGTACTAATCACTGGACTCTTATGTGATAGGGTAACTTACAAAATTTCACCTACAAAAGTGAAGCTGTATCTCAAAATGATCATTAGAAGCATGGGCTATGTGGCTGAGGGTGTGGCTCAGTGGTAATGTGGATACTTACTATGTATGAAGACCTGTGCTCCATCCTAGCACCAAAACAACCATGACTTTCTCTGAGATTTAGCATAAAAAGAGAGCTCTATCAGTGTGGTGGCATTAACCAATCACAACCACAAAGTACATCTCACAACCCATAATGATCAAGCAAAGTGAAGTAACCTAAATATTACCCTCTTCATAGCTATTAAAAATCTGAAAGCTATTCCATAGCTCTAAATGACTTGTTAGAATAAATAAATGCACTCAAAAAAGCCATTTAAAAATTATGCACAGTTGCAGCCCAGACAAGATAAGATGGCATTTTACAGCATCCAATTTAGGAGATTTATCTAATGAGTTTAATGCAGCCAGCAAGTGAAAAAAAATCTATTTCTTCTGCATAAGTGAAAAAAATGGGGACAATTATCTCACCAACTCTAAAACTGTATACATATTTAGAATATTCTACCTTCATTACTGCTGGCTAGCTGCTCTGCCTCAGCACTCAGCTGTACTCTTTCTCTTTTCTTTCATGTTTGCTATGATTTAATTCTGAGGCTCATGTAAGGGCTTCCTTAGTGTGGTGGTTTGAGTAAGAATGGCTCCTATAGGCACATATATTTGAATGCTTAGTCATCATAAAGTGGAGCTACTTGAGAAGGATGAAGAGGTATGGCCTTGTTAGAATGGGTGTGGCCTTCTTCAAGGAAATATGTCACTAGGGGTGGGTGGACTTTGAGGTTTCAAAATCCAAGCCATGCCCAGTGTGTCTCTCTTCCTGTTTCCTGTGAATCAGGATGTAGAACTCAGCTCCTTCTCCAGCACCATGTCTACCTGCATGCCACCATGCTCCCTGCCATGATGACAATGGGCTAAACCTCTGAACCTGTAAGCCAGCCCCAATTAAGGGGCTTTCTTTTATATGAATTGCTATGATCATGGTGTTTCTTCATAGCAATAGAACACTGACTAAGACACACAATATTCTAATTTTAGTAATGACAACAATGTGTAGAAAAACTATTTCAGTAAATTTATGGTAAGATAGTTTTCACATCATTTATACTCCTGTCTTTCATTCTCACTTAGGAAAACTTAGACAGATTTAATTACACATTATTTTCCAGAACAGATCCATGTTCCTTCTCACAATGGATGGGTAAGGGATAACTTTATTTGTTCTAAGCATGTTCTTGCATATGAGGTATGTTAACAATGAAACAATTTAATGTATTTAAATGAAAACTGTACAAACAGAACACTACACGGATTGATAGAGTTACTAGAAGTCAGTATCTTTTACTAGTTAATTTTACTTGGGATCGAGTTTTTAACTTTGCCAGTTACGTGAATGAGAATATGGTCAGGTGTGTTGTCATGTGCCTGATATCCCGACATGCAGCAAACAGAGGCAGAAGGATCACTGTGAATTCTGAGCCAGGCTAGGCTAAATAGCAAGACCTTTTCTCATATAAAAAAAAGAACAAGAAAAACATTGCTTACTCAAGCAAGCAGGGATAATAGTGGTTTTTATAAAAAAATAAATGAGGTTATACACACACACACAGAGAGAGAGAGAGAGAGAGAGAGAGAGAGAGAGAGAGAGAGAGAGAGAGAGAGAACATGGTGATATGTGCTTTAAAATATTAGCTATTCTTAAGTGGGGTTTATTGCCAATGGCAATCTAGTCAACTCTCCAATTTAAAGCAATGAAGAAACTGCCATTCATACAGAACAGGAAGCAGAATGCCTCTGTGGGCCACTGGAAACTAGTATATAGGTTAGGGAAATGCTTTCCACCTTCCATTTACCTTTTCCAACTATTCTATAGTTGCACCACAAATCTATGAGGCAGCTATTGTTATCAGCCCATGTAACAATGAGAAAAACTGAGCCATGGGGCACTTCATCCACATAGCTAGTAAATATTGGGAGCATGTTTTCAGTTCCAAAGTGTTGGCTAGTTTTGTGTCAACCTGACTCAAATTAGCGTCCTCTGGGAAGATAGAACCTCAACTGAGGAAACACTTCCACCAAATTAACCTGTAGGCAAGTCTGTGGGGGCAATTTTCTTGATTAATGATTGACGTCAGGGTCCAGCTCACTGTGGGTGGTGCCTGGGTTCTATAAGAAAGCAGTGATGTATTCACACAATAGGATAGTACTCAGCTATTAAGAACAAGGGCATCAAAAAAAGAACAGGGGCATCATGAAATTTGCAGACAAATAGATGGAACTAGAAAAGATCATCCTGAGTGAGATAACTCAGACCTAGAAAGACCACATGGTATGTACTCACTTAGCCATTTAGTACAGGATAAATATACAATTTACAGATCCAAAGAAGTTAAGTAACAAGGAGGGCCCAAGGGAGGATGCTTGAATCTCACTAAAAAGGAGAAATAGAATAGAGAGAGGAAGTGCTTGGAGATAGGGAATAGAATAGGAGAGGGAGTGCTGAGGGAAATGAGGGTGGGGACCAGATGCAATGAGAGCATGTCAGAGAGAACAGAGGGCTTGCAGAGAGAAAAGAAACTGTGGGTGGGAGCATCTCTGAGACAAGTTAGAGACCTGTGACAGGGTAGGCTCCTGAGTGGATATGGGGGCACCTCTAGCTGAGACTCCTAGTAGCTGGGGATCATGGAGACTGAAGAGGACACCCTCTAGACAGACAGGACTCCTAGTAGAGAGAGGAGAACACCAACCCACCCACAAAAATTTCAACCCCAAATTTACCCAGCCTACAAGATGTGCAGGGATAAAGAAAGAGCAGAGATTGAGAGAATGTCCAACCAATCCCTGGCCATACTATGAGAAAAAACCAACCCCTGACACTATTAACAACATTCTAGTATGCTTGTGGATGGGAGGCTAACATAGTTGTCCTCTGAGAGGTTGCAACCAGCAGTGGATCAAAACCAGATGCTGAGACTCACAGCCAAAACACTGGGCAGAGTGCAGGGAGCCTTGTAGAAGAGTTAGTGGAAGGATAGAAGTTACCTGGAGGTGACAGGAGCTCCACAAGAAGACCAAAAGAGCCAACTAACCTGGGCCCAGGGTCTTGCAGAGACTGAAGCACCAACCAAGGACCATGCATGAACTGGACATAGGCCCCCTACACAGATGTAGCTGATGGGCAGCTCAGTTTTCTTGTTTTTCCTTTTTTTATTATTAATTTATTCATATTACATCTCAGTTGTTAGCCCATCTCTTGTATCCTCCCATTCCTCCCTCCCTCCCGCTTCTCCCCCCCTATTCCCCTCCCCTATGTCTGTGACTGAGGGGGACCTCCTCCCCCTGTATATGCTCATAGGGTATCAAGTCTCTTCTTGGTGACCTATTATCCTTCTTCTGAGTGCCGCCAGGCGTCCCCATCCAAGGGACATGGTCAAATATGAGGCACCAGAGTTTGTGTGAAAGTCAGATCTCCTTCTCCACTTAACGGTGGAGAATGTCCTGTCCATCAGCTAGTCTGGGTAGGGGTTTGAAATTTACTGCCTGTATTTTCCTTGGCTGGTGCCATAGTTTGAGGAGGACCCCAGGGCCTAGACCCGCCTGTAGTTTTCCAGGACCCTCTGGATCCTTCTATTTCCTCATTCTCCCAGGCTTCTCACACCTAAAGTCTCAATAGGATGTCCTCCCCTCTGACCCACTTTCCTGGTAGGTAAAGTTTTTCATGGGGACATACCCCTTGGACTAGTGTCTCGATATAACTGAGTATATACCATTTAACTCTTTTTGCTTCTGGGTGAACTCACTCATTATGATAATTTCTAGTTCAATCCATTTGTCCACAAATTTTGGAAATTCCTTGTTTTTAGTAGCTGAGTAGTATTCCATAGTATAAATGTACCACAGTTTCTTTATCCATTCTTTCACTTCGGGACATGTAGGCTGTTTCCATGTTCTGGCTATTATGAATAAGGCAGCTATGAACATGGTTGAACATATGTCCCTGTTGTGTGGTAGTGCATCTTCTCGGTATATTCCAAGGAGTGGAATAGCTGGGTCTTGAGGAAGCCCTATTCCCATTTTTCTGAGAAAGCACCAGATAGCTTTCCAAAGTGGTTGTACTAGTTTGCATTCCCACCAGCAATGAAGGAGTGTTCCTCTTTCTCCACATCCTCGCCAGCATGTGGTGTCGCTTGAGTTATTGATCTTAGCCATTCTGATGGGTGTAAGATGGAATCTCAGTGTCGTTTTAATTTGCATTTCTCTGATGACTAAGGAGGTCGAGCACTTCTTTAAGTGTTTCTCAGCCATTTGATATTCCACTGTTGAGAATTCTCTGTTTAAATCTGAGCTCCATTTCTCTATTGGGTTATTTGGTTTGGTGGTGTTTAATTTCTTGAGTTCTTTATATATTTTGGATATTAAACCTTTGTCAGATGAAGGGTGGGTGAAGATCTTTTCCCAGTCTGTAGGCTGTCATTTTGTTCTCTTGACAGTGTCATAGGCAGCTCAGTTTTCATGTGAGTCCCCTAGTAAGGGGAACTGAGGCTGTCTCTGACAGGAACTCTGTTTTCTGCTTTTCAGTCACTTTCCCCTGGCAAAGCTGCCTTGCTGGGCCAGAGTAGAGGAGCATGCACTCAGTCCTGGTGCAACTTGATATACTGCAGGTCTGAGGATGGCTCCCCTTTTCTGAAGGGTAGGGGCAGGGAGAGGGGGAAAGAAAGAGGAAGAGAGTCCAGGAGGAGAGGAGGGAGGGTGTATGTATCACTAGGATGTAAAGTGAATACATAAATTAATAAAAGTATTAAATACTAAAAAAGCAGGCTGAGGTAACCGTGAGGGGCAAGCCAGTAAGAAGCATTCTTTCTTGTTTCGAGCCTCTGCTCCTGCTTGAGTTTCCTGCCCTGACTTCACTCACTAACGGGGATGTATAAGGCAGGTCAACCCTTTCCTCCTTAAGTTGCTTTTGGCCATGGTGTTTCATCACAGCAAGGGAAAACAAACTAGGACAAAGCCCGATGCCAAAGGCTAGTCTATGGCAGCCCTGTACAGATCTGGTAACATCAAGCCCCCGCCAGTGAAGCATTATTTTTTCATGCCTCAGCAATCCCTGAGGCTTCTCGAGCCTCCCGTTCTCAGCATGCTCTCTAGTACTGGCTCCTCAACACCCCACCTCAGCCCACACTCTCCTCCTTTCCCTCCCTCTCATTCTGTCTTCTCCTTCCACCCTTCCGAGAAGCAAAATTAACTCTTTTTTTTTTTTCTGTCTTGTGAAGAGAAATTTCGTGAAGGGAAAAGAGAAGTGCACAGAAAGGCATATTTATCATTTTTATGTAATTCTTATCTTGATAGGTTTTTAAAAAACTTTTTATAATTAGTAATTATAAAAACAATACATGCTTACTTCCTCCCCCAAGGTATAAAATAATAAATGAAAATATTGTCTCAATCGTCTTCTTTAATCCTACTTTCTAGAGGGAAATTCAGCCAGTTGTTGAGTATGTGTCCTTGCAATGTCAATGGGCAGATTTCCCTTCCTCTGGAGCTGGGAAGCTTCCAGTTCTGCCCATGGTGTCTGTAGTCTCAAGGGTCACTAGCTCTTTCTTGACTTGGAGAACCTCCTGTCCTGGTGAACTATTTTTCCTGTTTCAATATTTTCTCCTTTCACTGAAACACCTTCATTTCTACTCGAACCATTCACAACAGGTAATTTTGCATTTGACAGACATTACTGAAAGCTTAGAAGAAGGGATGGGGGGGGGGGCAATACCACGAAGGTACCCAAACTATCTCCTTTTGATATTTAATTTCCTTCTCCTTAAAATATTTTATCAATTCTCTAATGGAAATTTTCCACTTTTTACCCTGATGCCCAACTTCCCAGGGCCCCAATGTCCACATCACAAGAGACCTAACAAGGTATTTTCCATTAATAATGGATTCTTCTCCCTAATGGTATGCTATTATTAGGCTCTATTATTACGAGTACAAACAGTCAGCCCACAATGTACGGAGAGGTTTTTGCTTCATTTTCATTTTAGAAAATGGAATTACAATGCACTCAATCTTCTGCAAACTGCTTCTTTCATTAAGCCGTCATTATTCATTATCTACGCCAGTTCACACCACTGCCTTCTTCTAAATGCATAGTTGAGCCATGATAATGCTCGGTACCTCCTATAGTGGTGGGTATTTCAGTCATAACCATTCTTCCGCATTACAGACAATACTGCAATAAATACCTCCTTACATAAACTTTTGCACAATTACCTGGTTATTTTGGCAGAGATGTTTCCTAAAGGGGGCATAACTGTGACAAAGATGATATGCAGATCATGCCTAACTGACGGGCCCCCATAAAGGGCATACCTATATACATTTCCATTTACAGTGTCTAGGGGTGTCTCTTTTGCTGTGTTCTTTCCAACATTAGACAGCACTATTTTTCAGCATTACTTTGTATTTCTTTGATTATGAAAGAGATTGAATCATATTTTATGTTACTGGCCATTTGTGTTAATTATTTGTCAATTGCCTCTAATGATTTTCCACTAATTCCTTGCCATTCATGTTCCCTCATGTAGTTCAGACTTCCAAACCAGGCTTAAAACACAACTCCACCACTTGAGTTTTCAAGACACTTGAGATGGTCTATATTACTTAATATATTTCTAACATTGTTATTATGAAAAAAAAGTTAGTCCTGCTAAAATAATTAATACAATGGAGAACCCAAAGGAATGCCAATATAATTGTTTCTCAAGATTTTGGAAAGCGCCAGTAAGCGCTTAGTGTGACTTATGCATGCTTTGCTAAAGTTAAAATCACAGAAGCAGGGAGAGTGAGCTGGTGGTTCACTTTAATGGTGGGGGATTTGCCTAACATGTGCTTGGTCCTCAGTTCTGTCCCTAACATCCAAAGAAAAAAGAGGAATCACACCTGGTATATGACATACAACTGGATTATACACACCTGGGTTATGACGTACGACTGGATTATAGTGTGATCCTTTGATGTTTATTAACCTTGGGCATATCTTAGCAGCCCGGGGCCCATCTGCCTTGCCTTATGCCCTAGACACAAATTTCAGCCTATAGTTTGGGCTCCTTTAACATGCTTTAGTAAAGAAAACTGGATTCTATGACTCAAGGGAGTCACAGGTGCTGGCTTGCTCCTTTGACCTGTCCCAAGACTCATCTTTTCCTTTCCCCTTCCCCAAGGAGGTTATAGGTGACAACATAATTCCTATGAAACCACATGGTCAGAGACGGGTCTGCAAAAGGAAGGAGCCTTCCAGCGTGGAGCGAGGGCCTCAAACAAGCTGGAGCTGGCCCAGGACCAGCTGGAGACCAGGAAGTCTAAAACCCAGGGGGGAAATCATTATGATGGAAAAGACATCTGCAGAAAGCTCTCTGCTGCAATAAATGTTAGGCAAGAAGGGGGAGAAGAAGTGTTTACATTGCTATGGTGCAGCATCTTTCCAGTTCTGTTTCTATACATGATTTCCGATATAAGAGATTGTATTTTTTTTTTCTACCTTTGGAAATCTTTACTGTGATTCTCCAGGTTCTGAGAAAGTCCTCCACATTTTCTAGCTTTTGAATAGTAATTACAGAAAAACGAACACTGTTTTGAGACCAGTTTAGGCTGGCCTTGAACTCAGATCCTCCTGCCTTGGCCTTTTAAGTGCTGGGATTACAGAATTGTGCCACTAGGCCCAATTCAACACTATTGTTTTAAGAAGAACATTTTTTTCCTGGGCTAACCAGGGCTTGTGTATCAGCAAACATACAAACAAATCAAAACTAACCAAACAACAAAAAAATAAGTCTTTGCTCTCCACGTTACCACTGTCACCTGCTGCGTAGTTAGGTATTCAGAGTAGAGGGGTGAGATCTTTACATTTTAATGGTTTCAAGCAAGAAAGAAATATTAGTTAAGAAAGGTTACCATGGCAAAATACCATACACCAGGACGGGGTTAAATAATAGACAGCTATTTTCTCACAGATCTGAAGACTAGAAGTCTAAGGTCCATGTCCATACTATGAAGGTTATCTTCCTGATCTATAGATTGTCACATTCTCACTGTATCCTCAAATGGAGACACAGGGCTGAGAGATTTTTGTTGTTGTTGTTGTTGTTGCATGGCAGGAGAAAGCCTGATGAGATTGTTTACTTCCATCATGCAGAAAGTGGAAGGTGCAATTGAGGAGCATAGTGCTTTCATTAAGATCTCTAAGCAAAGTGTGAAAGTCTGTTCTCTTTTCCTTAATGCTTATTGCAAGACATAGAAAGAGACCAATTGAGAGACAAACTGTCAAACCACAAACAGAGCAGCACTTCTGGGTCTTTGACTCCAGAAGTGAAATAGAGCTAAAATGTAAGAAAAAAATGGCCTCCAAGTACTGTTAAGGAACATGTGACATAGAGGAAAAGAGGAAGGTGCCATTTGGCAGCAATTAATGTTAAGTCCCAGAAGGATAGAAGGAGTTGAGTGGTAGTCAGTCCCTATGTGCCTAGATGGTCCTTCAGGAAGCGTAAGGCCTCCATCCCTCATCCGTCTCAAATTCTAAGCTAAAAAAAAAAAAAAAAAAAAAAAAAAAAAAAAAAAAAAAAAGGATCCTCTCTAACAGATCTGTGGGCAAGGATTTTCTTTCAAGAAATTGAATCCTGTTTAAATCTAACGGAATATTCAAAAAGGACTAGGGGAAGTTATTTAAGCAGAAACACAGCATGGACCAAGAGAGGGCAAAATTTAAAAAGGCCACTCTTTAAGGTCTCCTGCTTTTGAAAAGAAATGTCTACCTCAGTTATGCTAAGTCTCCTTACCATGATGGTAGTGATGGTAATATATGAGCAGATCCCTTGTGTTCTTTTTTCTTTTTTAAAAACTGTTTGTTTGTTTGTTTATTCACTTTACATCCTGATTGTAGCTCCCTCCCTCCTCTCTGTCCAGTCTCATCTTCCCTCCTTTTTCCCCCTCCCCTCCTTTCCTGTTCCTCAGAGAAGGGGAGCTCCTGCTCATCAAGTCCCATCAGGACTGAATGGGTCCTCTTCCCCTGTGGCCTGGCAAGGCAGACCCGTCGCAGGGAAGTCATCAAAAAGCTGTCAACAGAGCCCCTGTTGGACATAGCCCCTGTACCTCCCTTTTCTCTTTTTATTATGGCTCAAATGTATATTTAGAATGAGCCAGCTAGAGTCAGTTGTGATCAGCGGTTCTCAGCCCTCCTAATGCTGCGACCCTTTAATACAGTCCTTCATGTTGTCGTGACCCTCGACCATAAGATTATTTTCGTTCCTACTTCATAACTGATTGTGCTGCTGTTAGGAATCATGGTGTAAATAGCCATGTTTTCTGATGCTTTTAGGAGACCTGTGTGAAAGGGTCATTTGACCTCCCCCATAGTATCGCAACCCACAGGTTGAGAACCACCGGTTTAGACGATCCCAATACTTTTGGTACCATTCAAAGTGTCATAACTAGGAGCCAGCCAAACACATGCCTTCCTCTCTCCATCACACCTCAGTCAGATTTTGACATTGGACACACCACTGTTCTAGAGCTTCTCCTCAAGCCTGTTTGACCGGGTGCTTGTTGGCCTTGACACCCACACTAAAGTCATCTGTCTTCCCCATGTCTGACTCAGTGGTCAGTGGCGAATTTAATGATGGTGTAGATTGTTTCTCCTGAGCTTGTGCCTGCCCGAATATTTGGTCTGTCCCTGAAACTCTAGGGTCTTAGGTCACTGGAAGGTAGGTGACATGTTGATGTATTCTTTTTGTGGCTATGGACACCTTTCAGCCTTCTTGGCCCTCAATGCCTTTGTTTTGGTTTTGGTTTGGGGGGTAGTGGTGATAGGAGCTTCCTTTTTCATTTTAGGCCTGGAACTCTCTATATAAACCTGCCTGGGTCCAAATGCACAGAGAACTGTCTGCGTCTGCCTGCTGGTATATTTATTATTTGATACTTGGTTTTTGCCTTTTGGATTTTTTGTTTGTTTTGTTTTTTATTTTTTGTTTTTTCAAGACAGGGTTTCTCTGTGTAGCCTTGGCTGTCCTGGACCCACTTTGTAGACCAGGCTGGCCTCGAACTCACAGAGATCTGCCTGCCTCTGCCTCCCGAGTGCTGGGATTAAAGGCATGCGCCACCACTGCCCGGCTCTTGATATTTGTATTTGTATTCTATTTAGAGGTGTGTGTGTGTGTGTGTGTGTGTGTGTGTGTGTGTGTGTGTGTGTGTGTGTGTGTGATGTACATGTGGGTGCCCACAGAATCCAGAGATCCCAAGGAGCTGGAGCTACAGACAATTGAAAGCTCTTTGACATGGTTTTTGGAAATTGAACTCTGGGCCTCTGAAAGCACACCAGGTGCTCTTGACCACTGAGCATTTCTCTAGTCCACTTACATAGCTTTTCCTGCCTGTAAACGGTCTGAGAAGAATTTCACCAGCTCCACTTAGACCTGATGTGGAGACTGAGATTCCAGACTTTCAGTAGATTTCTGTGGTGGATGAGATTTTAGGGCATGTTTGGACGAAACCAATGCATTTGGCATGTGCAAGGGACATGAAGTCTGGGGGTAGATAGCTTTCGAAAGGCTTGCATGCCCACCTCCCATGATCCTCACCTCCTGGAATTCACACTCTAGGGTCATCTTCCTCCAGTTGAGTGTGTATGGGACCTGTGACTCCATTTTAGGCCACAGAATACAGCGGGGTTCCGGGATGCCAGTTCTGTGACTATGTTATATAAACTTGTGAAGTGCTACAGCTAGGAGACTTTCTTCTCATCAGACTTTGATAAAGTGAGTGGTCATGTGGCCCCATAGCAGTAAGTACAGTGGTTAGCATTGTCCGATTAACTGTTCTCTGGTGCCCAGATATTTGGTCCAATATTATTCTGAATGTGTTTGCGACAGTGTTCTAGGTGAGGTGAACAACTAAATCAATAGAACTTGAGTCAAGAAGTGCATGTTGTATAATATGAGTGAAGACCTGACTGAAACTAAAGACTGCACTTCCCTGAGCTAGCGTGAACTCTGCCAGGAGGTGGCCTTTGACCATGAACTGCAATAGCAGCTTTTCCCCCAGTTGCCCTGTGTCAACTGCACCCTGCAGGTTTTGAACTTGCTAAGTTCACAGCCACATGAACCAATTTCTTAAAAACCAGACTCTCAAGTCACAGCTATCTACGTCAAATTCTTGGCTGTGCTTCTCAGCAGAATATTACATAGCACAGAACAGAGAGGGGCGGCTGCTGGTCTAGCAGCCCCAAAGACAGTTAATGCTACCGACAATTGTGTGAGCAATCTTGGAAGTATTTTCTTACCCACTTGAGCCTCAAAGGAAAGTCTTACCCTGAACAACAACTTGACTTCAGCCTTACAGAGAGAGAACCCACCTAAGCCATTACAAATGCTTGTTGGTTTAAGTTTCTATGTTTGGGCCGATAGTGTTGTGGTGTTCCAGGAATTGAACCCAAGGCATTGGCATACTAGGTAAATACTCGGACACTGGGCTGTGTAAGCAGCCTTTGCACCCGCAGTAATACACAGTAGATTGATAGTTCAAGAGAGTGTTGGGCAGTCTTGACTGTGCACACATGGTTGATCCTCCTCCAAAATGGCTCTTCTACCTTGCAGTAATTCAGCCCTGTGTAATGTCTCCTTAGCAGAAGCATGCTACGGAGACATGGAAGCATTGTAGCATTATAGAAAGAAGCCCACCAGGTCTGCTGATGCAAGCATGGAGTCCTGGCTACTTGGGTGGCTGAGACAAGAAGACAAATCCAAAGCCATCCTGGGCTCCAGACTGAGTTCAAGGCCAGTTGTGGCCATTCAGTGAGACCCTGTCTCAAACTAATGAAAACTGAATGACAAGGGCCCAGCCATGTGAGGGCCTAAGGAAAGTACCTTTGAGAAACAGGGAACAGTGCAAAGATTCCGTGGCGGTTGAATTGATGATGTGTGTGAGGAAATAACCAAAAGAAGACAGTGTGCTAGGAACAACTGTGAGAACAGGATGGATGGTAAGAGATGGTGCGTATTCATTTGCTCAAGCTACTCTGATCAAGTACCACAAACTGTGGGCTTTATAGAAGTGTATACTCTTACAGTTCCAAAAGTTCGAAGTCTGACTGAAGAATAGGTAGGGCTGGTTTCTTCTGAGAGATATGAGGAAGCATCTTTTTACAAACCTTTACTTAAGCTTTTGATCTTTGTTTTGATTTTCATGTGTGTGTGTGTGTGTGTGTGTGTGTGTGTGTGTGTGTGTGTGTGTGTGTGCCCAAGTGTCCACTTCTTACATTTGGGAGCCCACCTTCCAAAGTCTGACCCTTCTAACTTAACTATATCTGCAACAATCACATTTCCAAATGAGATCACTTTTTGAAGCACCAAGAGTTAGGATTTGAACATGACGTTTTGGAGGACACAATTTAATGCCCAGTGCAAGGCTGGTATGCCATCGCTGATGAAGACCAGAGGAAGCCTCAGAGACCAGGGGAAAGGGTTGACTGTTCTCTGAATGTAATGAGAAACCATCAAAGAGCCTCAAGTCAGACGAGGGCCATGATCTGATTTGTTTTAAAAGGGTCATGCTGGCTGCCGGGTTAGATTGTGAGACAAAACAGCACCGTATGCTGCATGACTCATATGGCTGCCCTGCCAGAGATGGGAATTCTCGTCAGAACAGCCATTTCCTGGACCTGAGGGTTTGGGTTTCATTGTTTGTCATTAGTTCACAGGGAAAAACAAATTTAGCTGTCAAACAAGAAGATGAACACATCCTGACGACCACATATAAACTATTGTCCCTCTTCAATGTTTACTTTGAAAATATGAATGTAATATAAGCTCTTGGTAAAAAAATATTTCAAATAACACTAAGAGACTAAACATAAAACACTAGGCCCTGCAGTCCCAGCCCTGTTCCATCCCCAGCTCAAGACAGGTTTCACTCACTGGAGATCCCTTATTCATCTTTATGCATTTTATTAGATCAGTATCCACCATAATATGCTAACGGTATGCTAACTGTCCAACTTCATCGAGACAGACTCTTGTTTTCTTCTTTCTATGCCATGGAAACACTTAGTACGGAGAGGAACCCTGAACTGCAAGATTAGTAGAAGAAATACCCCCTGAGGGCTGGAGTGGAGTCCAGCGGTGGAGGCCTTGCCTAGTATATACATCCCAGCTGCATTAAAAATCTCACTAAAGAATATCAAAACCACCATGTTGTAATTTCTGTTATTTCCTGCCTCTGAGATGTGGAGACAAACACAAGCAGGAAAGTCTCATTCTCTCATATTTTCCCGATTCCATAGGGTTATCATGTAACTCAAGAGTGTGTGTGTAGTAAAACATTAGTGTACATATACAGACAACCCTCTGCTCCCAACATACGCATAGACACATGTGCTGGTATCCACTTACATGGGGAGTTTTTGTTTTGTAATACAGAACTAACAGGAGGAGTGCCACTGAATGACAGACAGGTAGCTGGAGTGCATGCAATTGACTTTGACAGGCCAAGAGATGGCTAGGGTGAATCTTGAAGGGCTTTGAAAGCTGTGGCCCAGTGGGAGACGAAACAGGAGGGAATATCACAAATGCATCCCTGTAAGTAACCATATGAGACAGCCTGCTTTGGTGGTGCCAATGGCATATTCAGTCTCAGAAACAGAACTTCTCAGGAAACATGCTTATGGGAGAGGACTATCTAAGATGGGTGAGAAATCAGCTCGCAGGAGCTTCCAAGCACACACAGTTTTGGGGAAGTTGAATTTTTCTTCACTATAAATAACTATTGGTTTATGTCGTTTGAAATTGTCTGTGGTTTAGAGTGTCACCAGGGTATGGGTCTGATTTTTTTTTTCCTTCATTGCTTTCCACATCCCTACCACAGTATATGGCTCCAAGTCAGTATTTAATAAATGTTGGTTAAATAAACCAATTCTTGCCCACACATTATCATTTTAGGGCAGTAATTTTTAGTAATCGTTTCATTATCCAGTGTGGTGGTTTGAATAACCCCATAGACTCATATATTTCAATACTTTGTCCCCAGTTGGTGAAACTGCTTGGGATATATTAGGAGGTGTGGCCTTGTTATAGACGGCATGTCACTGGGGGCAGCCTTCAAGTTTCAAAAGCCTTACACCATTCCCAGTTAGCTGTCTCTGCTTGTGCCTGTGGAACCAAGATGTATTGCGTCAGTGCCATGCCTGGCTGCATGTTGCCTCGTCTGCCTGCTGCACGCTCCCTGCCATGGTGGTTATGGACTTGAACACTCTGAAACTATAAGCCGTAATCAACTCTTCTTCTGTAAGTTGGCTTGATCATAGTGTCTCTTCACGGCAACAGAAAAGTAACTTAAGGCAGCCCTGAACACACATGATGCTTGGATAGCAATGTTTTATTACGCCCTAGAACACACAGGCTACTCAGATATTGACTATCTCTAGAAGAGCATGTCCTGAAGGACCACTCCCCCCTCATTGGGAGGCACAGTATTATTAAGATGGCCTAGTTTCAAAGTCTTTAGGTCACGGAGGGTGTGCTCTTGAAGAGGACAGTGGACTCGAGTGCCAGCTTTTCTCTCTTCTGCTTCTTGTACCTTTGTTCATTGTGTAAGCATCTTTGTGCTGCCACATGATCTCCCACCATTACCACCCAGCAACCCAACCGAAGGACCAAAAGTAATAGGTCTACCTGATTTTGGACTGGCACCTCCAAAACTATAAGTCAATATAAACAATTTCTAAGTTAATTGTCTCAGAAACTTTATGAACGTGATAGAATGCTGCCATCTACGTACATGCATACACACTATCTTTTTAGCCTTCACAACCAAATAAGGAATGGTGATGCTCATACAGGTAATTTGCAAGGTCAAGTTTTCACACACAATTTTGACTTGATAATGCCAATGCCCCAATGAGGCCAAGTATTCCTTTTAAAGATTTAAAAGTTATTTGTGTGTGCGTGTGTTTTATGGAAGCATGTACATGTGAGTGCAAGTGCGCTACAGATTCAAAGAGGTGTCTGGCAGATCTCCTGAAGCTGATCTTAGAGGTAGTTGTGAGCTACCCAATGTGGGTGCCAGGAAACAAACCGGGGTCCTCTGCAAGAGCAGCAAGTACTCTTAACCTCTGAGCCATGTCTCCAGCCCTTCACCTACTTTATAGGTAGTTAGTGAGGTCCAGAAAGATCAAAGCTTAAGATAAAATCACCCGATGACTAAGTAAAAGAGCAAAATATATCCTTCATCACTGACAAAGGATTGTGCTAAGAAGGCAGTAATCAGGTCGTGGTTGGTCCTGCTACCATGAGCCACTACTGGCCTCTGTGCACACCTGCACTCATACTTGCGCACAACACACACGCGCGCGCATACCCCAAAAGAAAAAAACAAAAGCAAAAAAAAAAAAAAAAACCTAACAAGACATAGGCATCTTGATGAAACAGAATCTTGCTCTATAGTCCAGGTTAAGCTTAAGCTCAAGTCCTCTGCTAAAATTACAGTAATGCATCACCACACCTGACTCTGAAGTCTTTTCATAAAAAAATCATATATTTGATTGTGTACGATAAAGTGTCTAATAAACCAAGAGTTATGACTGAATTGAGCATCCCCAGAACTCAGCTACAGAGCTGTATTTACTGCCTTTTGCACTACCCACCTTTCAGTTACCTCTGGACAGACCGTAGGCACATCAGGATCATGACTGCACTGACATCTGGTGGCCGTTCTCAGGTTTTTCTCTGGGCACACCTGTTCCAAATGATGGATCAGTCCAATTTGTATCAGAGTCCTACACTAACAGCCCTGCAGGCTCCTCACTTTATTCTTTTATCGAGAGGTAATCATGTTAGAAGTAGGAATGGCGGTAGTGTGGAAAGTACCACTGGTAAGTTGATAAATAATGTCAGGAAGCAAAATACTGTAATTCCAGTACTCAAGAGAGGTAGGAGCAGTTCAATGTCACTCTTGCCTACGTGGCAAGTTTGAAACCAGCCTGGGCCACGTGGGACCCGGTCTCATAAAACAAAACAAAACAAAATGGTGAGACTTCAAGTTCTTAAAAAGATATTTATTTTATGCATGTATGTGTGGGTGTTTGTATGTGTGTGCATCTGTAGGTCAGGACAATCTGTTGGAATCAATTGTCTTTTTCTACCATGTGGGAAAACCCAGGGGCTTGAATTTGGGTCTTCAAGCTTGGTGACTGATGCTTTTCTTTATTTCACCAGCCTGGGAGTTCAGGCTTATAAGACTTATTTTTATACAGAGAAGTCCTTCCTAAAATGACACCAGATTAAGGCCAAGGATAGTAACATTCATGGTAGGAACAAAATGCCACCAGGTATTGTACAGATATTTTCAAATATCAAAATGGAAAACTTTTAAAAAGATATTTTACTTTTGTGTGTATGTGCTACATTAGTACAATGTGCTGGGTTGAATAAGAATGGCCCCCATAGGCTCATAGATTTGAATGCTTGGTCATCAGGGAGCGGTACAGATTAGGAGCTGTTGGAGGAAGTGCGTTACTACAGGTGAGCTTTGTGGTTTCAAAAACCCAAACTAAGCTCAGCGTCTCTCTCTGCCTATGGATCAGGATGTAGCTGTCAGTCCTGCCGTAGTGCCTGTCTGCATGCCAACTGCGCTCCCTGCCATAAATGTAATGGACTAAACCTCTGAAGCTGTAAGCCCGCCCCAATGAAATGCTCTCTTTCAGAAGAGCTGCTATGGTTATGGTATCTCTTCACAGCAATAGAACAGTGACTAAGATGGCACAGATACCTGCAGTGTCCAGAGAGCATTGTATCCCCCAGAAACTGGAGTGCCAGAGGGTCATGAGCCACTGACATGGGTGCTATGAATCAAATTTTGGCCTTTGCAAGAGCGATGAAATGTCTTAATCCCTGGGCCTTCTCTTCAGCTTTATCATGAGAAAATCTTAAAATAGAACAGGGGTGCATGTAAACTGCCTTACAGGTAGTGTCTAGTTGAAAGAGGGAAGGGAAGGAGTCAGCTGCAGGCAAAAGAGAAAGAAAAACCATACTTCAAAGTATAGCCTTCCTTTGTTTTCTAGGTTTCATATAGGTGTGGGAATAACTGTTGCATACTCAATCACTTTCCATGCCTCATCTCACTTGAATTTACATCATTTCTCACCAAAGGCATTTTATTGTTAACATACCATGAACAGGCTACTAAAAAGGGTGGTTCGGAGTGACTGGAGAACACTGTTCAACACTTTTAACAATATTTATTTTTAAAGTGTGTGTGCGTGTGTGTGTGTGTGTGTGTGTGTGTGTGTGTGTGTGTGTGTGTGTGTTGGAATTTGTGCACACAAGTGCTGGTGCCCAGGGATACCAGAGGCATAGGATTGCCCTAGAGTTGGAGTTCCAGGTGATTGTGAGCTGCCTGAAGTGGGCGCAGGAACAGAATCAGAATCAAATCCAGGTCCTTAGCAAGAGCAGCACATGCTCTCAATTACCAAGCGACCTTTCCAACCCTGGAGGAAGATTTTAATCACCCATCCTGCTCCTCACTTGAAGCAATGATAGGCAATAAGTCTGCCAGAGTTTATGATGCCACACCATGAAGAACTCAGAGAAAAATGCAGCTCCTAGCTCGTGTCATCAGGAAAGTATTACAAATCCACACAGCATGGAAGAAGCCAGAGTAGACGGGGTATCCGGGTATCTGCAATGCCTCAGAAATATCAGGTGTACTCCATTTGTCCCCTTATGGTAAAAATCACGACTGTAGCTCAGAATACAGCTCAGTAGTAGACATTTCACAAAGACTATCCAAGGTCTTAGATTTCATCCTGGGAAGCGGGGTGGGGGTAGGGGTGGGGGTGGGGTGGGGTAGAGCATACCACTGCATCTCTTGTTTGATAATTTATTTCACAAACTTTTTGTGTATGTGTGGTTTTCAAGACAGGGTTTCTGTGTATCCCTGGATGTCCTGGACTCGCTTTGTAGACCAGGCTGTCCTCGAACTCACAGTGATATCTACCTGCTTCTGCCTCCCGAGTGCTAGGATTAAAGGAATGTGCCACCATGCCTGGCCCACAAGCATTTTAAAAGAAGTGAGCCTGTACTAAGAAGAGACTTGATACCCTATGAGCATATACAGGGGGAGGAGGTCCCCCTCAGTCACAGTCATAGGGGAGGGGAATAGGGGGAAAGCGGGAGGGAGGGAGGAATGGGAGGATACAAGGGATGGGATAACAATTGAGATGTAACATGAATAAATTAATAAAATATTTTTTTTAAAGTGAGCCATATAGTGGTTCTCAGTTGCTTTTAAAAGTTGTTTTAGATTTGTTTTCTTTTTTGAATGTTTTTTTTTCATGCATAGATGTATGTGCACCACGTGTGTGCCTGGTGCGTGTGGAGGCCAGAAGAGATCATCAGATCCCCTGAGGCTGGAGTTGAGATGGTTGTGAGCCATCATGTGGTTGTTGGGAATTGAACCAGGGCCCTCTGCAAGAGCAACAAGTGCTCTAAACCACTGAGTCATCTCTTCAGACCCCCCGTTGACTTTTAAACTATTCCCCAAACTGCACACCCTGCCCCCACATTTTTTATGACCCAAAATCAACACTCAAGAGGTCTTCAAAAACATACCAGTATCAAGTTGGATAAGGCTGTGCTTTATTACATGCATAATTACAAATCTGTGCTAAGTGAGAATGTAGAAAGCAATGGCAACCTAGGTTTAAGCCACACAGAGAAAGGGCTGGACAATCCCGTTAACCCTTCTGTTAATGTCCATTCCATTTCCTGGAACGTGATTGTTTCCACTTCTTCCAAGTTGCATAGCACTCCTTTGTCAAAGTGCTTTCCATTCATTGTCTCAGTTTATCCTCACAACAACCCTGTGAGGTAGGTAGGGCAATTTACACTATCCCCATTTTGCAGATGGGAACACCGAGGCACAGAGCGGTTAAGATCTTGAGGCTAGTTAGTAGAAGCGTAGGGAATACAAACCAGGTCACCGAACTCCCCAATCATTTTCCCTTTTCACACTATGTCACTATACGTGACCAGGGAGCAGAAGGAAGTGAGCAGTAAGCCGCAGCTTTGGATCAGGCTGTGTCCATAAGCAGGTGAGGATAAAGCTACAGAAGCATGGCTGGAGGGTTGGCAACACTCTGGTAAATGACTGATCTGAACAGCTCAGTGCCAAGCCTCCCGCGGAAACTCAGACTGTATTAGCTTTGGTTGAAGCTCATTTCTGGATGCCAAGCTACTACAGGTATCTATGCATTAGCTTCATCTGAACTTTGACCAACTCTTAGGAATTCAAATGTCCAGTCAGACAGATTTTCTTTGGCTACTGCGACTGAAGCCAGCCCTACAAATGAGCTTCCTACAGAGAAATTCACATGGTGCCCATGGGCTGGATCCTGGCCCTTCTGATCCTCCCAGCTTCAATGGCTCACCCAATAGCTGGTATATTTCCCATGGCCAGAAATGAATGGGCAGAGGTATAAACAGAAGGCTGGCCTTGGTCAAATCAAGAAGAGTCATCAAATCATGACAGTATAGTCACCCCCTGGTGACATGACCAAGAAGATGCTGTCAGGCCCAATTCCTTTCTGGCCTGTACCTGGATAGCAGCATAGCTTCAAAAGACATTTTTAGAGAATAAAATATTAAACATATAATTTTATCTTGAATGGAATACAGTTTAATCATCACACAGTCCCAAAGGACCAAATATATAGTAAAAAAAAAAAAAAGTAAATACTTATATAAAGAGCTGAGTACTAAAAAGGCAGGACAATGGGGAAGAAAAGAAAGTAAAAGGTGAGAAAGTGAATGGAGGGGAAAGGATTATATATTCTGAGGTACCCTCTACTTGACGGCAAGGCTGAACACTTCTACTTTGATTTTAAAAAAAAATCACAGGTCCCGTTTTCTTCCCCATTTCACAGAATGACATTTTTCTCATTAAATCTTAAACTTCCCCATATTCCAGCACATTTGGACTAATATATAATACAGCTAAAGCCCTCGGCACTCCCAGCAAGTGTTGCTGGCTGTGGCCCCTTACTGTGGAGTGCGCAACCGACCGTGGCCTCTCATCAACTGAGGAGTTTCCATTCTCTGTCCTCAGGATCATCCTCTCCCTACCCACCAAAGTCCACATTCAAACAACATGCTCAGAAAAATGGGGAGGAGTTGAACTTAGGATATGCATGGTAGGGGGAGTGAAAAAAGAGGCAGGGAGCAGAGGCAGATTACCTTTCTGCCTTCTGTGTACCATCACACAGTTTCTCCTCAAAAGGCCAAACATTAGTCAGGGCATTCATTTGACAAGTGTGCACATGCAGGCCAAAGACCCTTTGGTAGCAACTTAGAGGTAGGAATTTTTGACTGTAAGGTTGGGCTGGACTGGGTAACCTGATAGGCCCCATGGGAGAGAGGGGGAGAGAGAGAGAGAGGGAGGGAGGGAGGGGGAGAGAGAGGAGGAGGAGGGGGAAGGGAGGGGCAAGACAGACTCCACATATCTCGTCCTTCTTGGAGGATTTGGCAAAATCATAGCAACATCATGGAAAAAGCTCCTTTTCTCCCCTTCACCTCACCCTCACTTTGCCTAGAAGCAGATGCTCGAGAATGAGGATGTGGCCAGCCCATGTACAGGGAGTAGCTTGAACTGTTAACACACACAGTTCCAAGAACCTCTCTCCTTGGAACACATGACTGAAAGTGAAGCAGAGCCCAGCAATTGCCCTCTCATCTCCAAATGCACACAGCTCCTGAGCTGCAATGGGAGAGAACAGGGGATCTTCAAGACTGAATACGGACATGGTAGGGAGGCTGAAAAACAAACATGGTCAAACGTTTCTCATCTAGGCATTCAGATGGTCTGTTCCTCCTCGAGTAAATGTCTTAAGTTGACCCTTTCCACAAGACTAGATCCATAAGACTAGACCGTCCTTAAGCCAAACAGTGTTTTGGGGCTCTGGTTCGTTTGGGAAACCTGGACTTGCGGATGATTTGCCTTTCTCTCCCTTTGTGGCCCATAGTTACTCCTGCCTACCTTATGCTAGGATGGACTGGGAAATGGGATGGCTTTCTTAAGCAGGTCTCTTCTACTGTCATCATTTTCAGTGCCTCTCCCCTTCCCCTAAAGGGAATCCCAGACAATCCCAGAGGTGGTTGCAAAGATTAAGGTTTTAGAACAATAATGTTGAGCCCGCACATTCAGAGACTGATCTTTTTAGAGAGGCCCCCTGTTCTTCCTATAAAGAGTTTAGATTTAGGCTTTAGTGCCAAAACAATTGGCCTGTGTTGCAGTTAAACCAGTAAATTAATTGTTTGCTCTGCCAGATGGCCAATTCAAAGTAACATCAATTTCAGCTAATGCAGCAGAGGCGCTCTGTTCTGTGGACTACATCACTCTGCAGCCGGGCTGAGCCAGGGCCGGGGACTAGAGAGAAGAGGGCATTACAATTTGGCTGTTTCTAACCAAATATCATAGTAGAAATGCTCTTTAACGGCTATTATTTCACAGTGCCAGTCCCCTGTTTGCTATCTCCAATTGAACTCACTATGCAATCTCCTATTATGGCCTTTCATTAATGGGGTAAAGATAAACATTTTAGCAGTTACGAGTGCTACAGATCCATGAACTCCTTGCATGGCTAGACTTCCTCCAGTTATATTTCCCTGGAAAATGCATACTCTTGAGGCATTTACTGGTGTTCTTCTGTAAACATTTTCCTTACACCAGGCTACTTTCCTTTTCCAGTACCAAAATAAACGTGTCTCAACTCATTTGAAAACTCTTAAATTATCCAGTATTTTACCATTGAGGTATGTAGTCATTTGAAGCTACTGACAGACTTTCCTATATTGTTTTCCTTGGTTTTTTATTTTACTTGGTTTTCCTTTGAGGAATATCTAACTGATAGAATGGAATGACAATGACAAGGAGAACTTCCATTTGTCCCAAGACAAGAACCACTATGTGTCCAGGTGCTAGGCTAGCAATCTTGTAGAGCACTCCAGTCAGAACTAGCCAACCTTTGAGCTAAACCATAGGATTGGACATCCAATGGACACCACACACTACCGCTATTTCTAGCGGACAAGCTACAAGGATTCCTGAGAAACTAAAGTGAATGAATGGTATTTCTAAGGAGTGAGGTATCAAAGGAATATTGCCAATTAGCTGGAGGGCCCATTGGTGCTTAACATCTAGACAGTATCCATTTGCACAGTGTTATCCGATTTCTTAGATTCTCTGAAGTAGCACCTTAACACTGGCTCATCTGCATACAAGGAAGAAAACAAAACAAAACAAAATGAAAAAAAAAAAAACCAAGAAGAGACACAAAGGCAAACAAGATACTCTCCATGTCACTGCTGCTCTATGAGATGGGACCAAACTTTCCCTTGCCATCAAGTACCAGACACAGGAATGTTTCCTGTTTCACAAGGCTTACAGAGGGAGGATCACTAGTGAAAGGTACTGACTGGACCTGAACTATACAGACAAGAACTTTGATCTCCACACAATACTCTGAGTGGTCAATTAGAGTCTCATGGGATACCAAGAATGCAGTGCGTAGAAGGAAGAAGACACAAAGTCACAGAGCCACGATTATGATACCATGTACCCTGAAAGCATTCTTTTTCATTAAAATGCCAGAGCAATATACTTAAAAGGAGGAACTCTGGTGGCTACCTTGATATAGTAAAGATTTAAAAAAAAGCAAACGATACCTTGGCTCCTCAGCCCTGGATAACAAAGGAATTTCTGATTTTGGAACGATTAAAAACTGGGGGTAAGAAAAAAAAGTCCTTGACTTGGGGAATCAACAACTTTTAAAATGAGGTACACTGAGTTGCTTGGGAGGCGTGGGTTACACGTGGGAATGTGCCAAGTGTCACTGAGCCTGGACTAGAAGGATAGTAGGAAGTAGCAGGAACAGACCTGTAAGATGAGCAAGGCTGAACTCTTACCCAACACTGTGGTCTCACTGCCATGGGCATCTGAGACTGAAACGGAGGCACGGCAGGAGGAACGGGACCACATGGCAAACCAAAAGGCTGGGTGGCACCCCTAGTCCACGTGCTGTGAGACTGCTGAGCCTTGCTTTCCAATCTAACTAGCCCTAGTCAGTATTTTTGTTGTTCTTAGGAATGTTCAAGCATACTGCTCCATCCTAAAGAGGATTCAGTGCTGACAAGAAAGGCAAACAGAATGGAGGGAGAATCATTGCACATGGAGAAAATGATAGAAAATGAAAGCGTGTTCGGAATGCTGGTGGTGGCTCTTTAATTCCACCAGGGCTTTCTATAATGTGAAATTTGTTTTAACTGCCACCGATGTGGTAGGAGATTGAGTCAGGCACCTTTTGAACTGGGTACAAGCACCTTTGGTGTCATCAGGCCTCATCCATACTAGGTTTTAGGATGGCTCTGCACTTTAGTTGGATCGCTACCTCAGGGTAGTTGCAGTTACCGATCCTGTTCCAGTTCCTGCCATGCACATGGAAGCACCTCAGGCCTACCCCATGCTCACAGGAACAGTGGCCTGTTCTGCCCACTCCACACTGGGCGGATGGTCCAGTTAGTTTAGTACTGGTGCTCTGTTCAAAGGACTGCATCAGGATGCTAATGCAGCTCCGAGTATCCCCTGCTTTGCCAGCATTCAGCCCAGACTCAGTTCCATATACTATTCTTATTCCAGAAGCCTAAAGCACCATCATCCATGAAGGTGGCATCTGGGTAAGAGATTTCCTTAGGACCTCACAAAATGTGAAATCCCTGGTCACCGACTTTTGCTCAGAACTTGACTTATCTTCATTTCAAGAAAACCGGAAGAAAGAATTCCTAGCTATAACAAATTCCTAACCACGTCCTCGTCTACCAGCTAGCATTTGCCATTTGGAGGAGTAGCCTTTCTGCAGCCAAGGAGAAAGCTCTCTAACTCAACTTTGTGTACTTCAGAAGACCAGGACTGGCAGGCTTTCAAGGGTAACCCCCAACTTCACTTGGAGGAGATTTACCAAAGCAGCACTGTCTTCTAACGAGAAGGTAAACGTAACAAAACTAATAACGCTAAATACTGTAACAGGAGTAAGAATTTAAGTGAATCTTCACAGTCTAGAAAATGCCATTGCTATGTCCTTCTGACTTTCCTTTCTGTGGCTTGAAAGGTAAAGCCCCTTAGTTCACACTTCATGTCCCACCAATGACGGTTAGAGTCCCCCCTACACACATGACTTTTTCATACATTTCCTTCAGGCTATGTCAGAATAGTTGGAATTTTTCTTGCATAGTTTTCAGTGATTGCATATTGGCTAACAATTATTTTTAAATTAAAACAAAATTGAAAAAGAAGAAACAATTAAATCATAGCAATCTTGTTTACTCTTCCGTGAACCCTTCCTAATGCATTATCACATAAGCCTTACTGTATTTTCTCCTAGAGAGATTAATTTCCAGAAATTATGTAGTGCAACTGATTAACTTGTAGGAAACAGACAACACACTAATATGACTTCACCATCCAAATATGGGAAATATGTTTTGGGTACCCAGGTAGTAAAATATATCCATGGTCCACAATGCTCTTGCTTTATATTCAAAACAACACCATGATTCTAGTTGAAGAGAATGGAGTCAGGATCTTGGTTGGCCATCTGTGCTATATGCTTTAACACATCCTTTTTGGTAATGATTCCAAGTAAGCGCCTGAAAGACAAACACATAAAAGAAAACCAAAATAAATGTACAATGAAGATAGTGTTCTTAACTAAAAGTGATGGTTGTTCTCCTTAATCCTTCTCAACTTTGTCTTTCAACAACTGTCAGTTCTTGAAAAATAATGAGCTAACGGTAGGATGTGTGTGAGTGTGTGTGTGTGTGTTTATGTGTATACCCTCTAGACAAATGGAGCAATGCATGCATCCCTAAATACATTGTCATCTCTCCACATAGGTCTCAGGTCCCACATTTTCCCCCCGGTTTAAATATTGCTCTCCACATCTATGACTCTTACCTACTGGCTGAAGCCTTTTTCAAATGCTCTCTGAACCCCAAACATCCCTGGTCCTGTGAGGCAGCTGAGCCCTTGCCCTGCTCCCAGAAACGACATGCTCTGTGCAGGCTCTCCATAGCCCTTGCTCTTTTGGTTTTGTCCTTTGATCGCTTGCGTGGCCCTGCCTTTCCTGTAACCGTGCACACTGCTCAAGGACAGACAAAGGCTTATGCACTTTCACTTCTCCCCAGAATCTCATCAACTCTTATACAAGTTAGGGTTTCAGTAAATGCTGAACATGTACCTATTGGAGAAGGGTCTACTTACTGACTTAGCTCTTGTAAGATATTTATTATGTCATGTCCAGGGTTTAGAAGCACAAGAATTTCTGAGAGAGTTGTTAGGTTACAGCAATAAACATAACAAAGCCCTCCAACCCCTCACCTCAGCCTGCACTCTTTCCCAATAGTAATAGCAGGGAAAACATGTATTCCAGGAAGAAAAGTGCCTTGGCCTTGGAAGTTCAAAGACTTGGGATGAAAACCTACCCCTAGCATCTATTTAGTCATGGGCCCTTGTAGAGGCCATTAGACCTCACTGAAAGAGCAATTTTTGTCCTCGAGTAATAACAGAGGGATTATAAGGAGCAAGTACAATACTGTTCCTTTCTTTTGAAGGCAGAGGCTCATGTAGACCAGGCTAGCCTACAGTCACTACGTAGCTGAGGGTGGCCTTAAACAACTAATTTTCCTGCTTCTACTTCCCAAGTGCTAGGATTACAGGCATGTGCCCCACCCTGGAGAGCAGTCTCCTGTAATCACGGTTTTGGTTCCTCAAGATCAACCATAGTCTGAAACCACAGAACACTACAATAGGATATTTTAAGAGGAGGGGAACCCTGCAGTCACAAAACTTTTATGACACCATTTAGTTATATTTGCTCTCCCTGACAATTACTGTTTTTACTTACTGAGTCTGACTTATACATTAAGCTTTCTCATAGGTGTGTGAATATACCGTAAAGGAAAACAAAACAGTATATATAAAGATCAGTATACATAAAGTGACAGTTTCAGGCTTCCAGTGGTGATCTTAGAAGGCCTGCCAAGGGTGGGAGGTATCACTGTACTATACATTTCTGGCGCCATCCCAATTTCAGCGATGCCTGTGCACAAGAGCAGTGTCTGTCTTGGTTTGGAAACCGAGTTACTGATACCATCCAACCAGAGGTTTGCACCTCTCAAACACAACCTCTGCCCCAAGCAAGGGCCCTTGAATCACACATCTACCTGCTTCTTGGAGCTTCTTCACAGGGCCTAAAAGCATTTGTTTAGATCTGGGCTCTCCATTTTCCCTCTTCATTCAGCGCCTCCCTCACTCCACACTCCCTCCAGGCCAGGGTGCTCACCCGTTGTGTGTGACCAGGCACTGGCGCAGTCCCAGCTTGCGGAAGATATCCACAACGATCTCCATTGGCGTAAGGTCTGTCACAGTGAAGGGGCTGAGATCCAGAATGTTCCGAAGCTTCAGGGTAGGGGGAGTGTACGGCGGCATTGGAGGTGAGTGCTCAGTGAAGTAAATGATGGACGTGCTCACAACCCCATCCTGCTTCTTGCGAGCATTTTCTGGGCAAAGAGAAGGAAAGGACAAACTGAAGTGCTAGCGCGCCATTCAGACTTTTGACCAGATCCTCCCCCTCTTCCCTTCGCCTCCCTGACGTCATGCTCATCCATCAAGTTGCTTTATCCCTTTTTCTGAAATCCTTACCAATTGAAATAATCAGATCTCTTCGAAGAACAAAGCCCACGAGTCTCTGCGACTCTCGGGACACTACTACTGGGAAGCCACTGTAAGTGGTTTCACTGATTATGGTCTCTACATCTTCCACAGTCATACTGTCCTGAGTAAGGACAGTCAACAAGGGATCATTTCTCCGGGGCTTCATCACATCCATTGCCAGAGTCTTATGAGCGAATTCTTCTTTGGCTTCAAGAAAGGGGTATCCATTGAGACGAATGTGGGCATCATAAATGCCCTCTCGCCCAAGAGCATCTGCCACCCACTTGCTTGTCATGGCTGCAGCCATGAGAGGCACGATATATTCCAGGCCACCAGTCAGTTCAAACATTATGACAACAAGAGAAACAGTCATCCGAGTCACCCCACCTACAAAGACGACAGGGAAGAAAGCACAGGAGTCATTACAATTGCCTGCCTGCCACGGGTCCAACTGAGAAAAGCACAAGGAATGAGGCTACCCCAGGGTCTCACCAACAATTGCACAGATCCAGATTGCATTAAAGCAAGGCTGCACAGTAGGCATGACTTAGATTTCTCAAAAAAAAAAAATACAAAAACAGCCTTCTAGTTTTAAAAAACTCATTGCTTTCCCCCCTAATGTAATATATGCTCATTATAGAAAATTTAGCTGTCTATAAGCAGAATACAAATTTAAAGTTTTTTCCCTAATACAAAACCATGTATTTTTATATATAAGCACAGTAAAATTTTCAAGTTTTTTTCTAATACAAAATCATTACATATGTGAACTCATATTATGTTTTGTTCCTTAGCATAGTTTTCTCCTATTGTATGTTTGGAATATTTGACATTATTATCTGTGTAAAATTATATTAACAAAAAACTTAAAGGGTAGGGGCAGCAACATAGCTCCATTGGTAAGAGCAAAGGCTACTTGTTGCCAAGTCTGATAAACTAAGTTTGATCTCCATGGTCCAGGCTTCCATTCTCCCACCATAAAAATAAATATAAGAAAAAAAAATAAATATCACATTGAAAGATGCTAAACATACCAGTAGCCTTGTGGCACAGGGCTGATTTTAGTTACTCAAGAGGTGGAGGCAAAAGGATCAATCGCAAGTGCCAGAAGAACTTAGTAAGATTCTGTCTTCAAAATAAAAAATAAAATGAAGGCTTGGAATAGAGCTCAGTGGTAGAAAGCTTGCCTAGTAAGTAGGATATCTTGGGTTCGATCCTTAGCATTACACACTTGCACACACAAAAATAGGTTAAACGTAACAGCATTGTGCTTACAGGATGTATAATGTAATATACAGATTGAGCATAATTTATCTTACAAGTTACTTAAGGTTCACACTTAAGTTGCTTTTTATTGGCCAGCACGGGGACAGGTTTGATGTACAGACAAGGTCTTACTATGTAGGTTAGGCAGGCCCAGAAGTTGAGATTCTCCTGGCTTAGCCTCCCAAGGGCTGACTACAAACCTGTGCCACCACACCTGAACAATTTTTGTTCATATAAATAACACTGTGATACGCATTCTGATGCAGCTATCCATGTCCAAATTTCTGATGACTTCCCCTATATGAGAGATTAGAATGACCTTTCTCAAACTGTTTGAGAAATAGTGAACTGATACAAAATGACTAATCATGAAAAAAAGATAAACAAAACAAAACAAAAAACGACTCTGCAGTCTACTGTGTTTATTACTCTTCATTTGTATGTCACTGGCAGGGTGACTTCTTTGAGGCCAATGCAAGCACTACTCACCTAAGCAGGCTGCGGCTCCAACCATGGCATAAAGGCCAGGCGTGATGCAATCAGCTCCCTGGCTGCACCAGCTATTGAAGATGCCCCAATCATGGTGGTAATAAGCCAGCTGCTCCATTCCAACACCCAAAAGACGGCCAGCTATAGCACCAACAGCCATACTGGGGATAAAGAGGCCAGAAGGAATCTGCAAAGAGAAAGTGAGAGGGGCTTAGTGAGAAATGATGTAGTACTCAGCATACGGTAGGATAGAGGACTGACCCTCTGCGAAGCAAACAGGCCAACAACAATTTAACTATGCACTACACTACCAAGTGGCTGCAAAGATCTGTGTAACACTACAGGGACTAGAGGTTCTCTGGAACGTGCAGGCAAGGATGACTTCAAAGGAGCTTACCCTGATTCGGGGTCCATCAGGCAAGAGCCTGAACTCTCCAGACCAACACAAAACTGGAGGCAGAAATTAGGCCTTTCCCAAAGAAAAAGGAAAATAGATGGAATTTCTTATAGATTCAGACATTTCCCCCAGTTCTGAATTTTTATCAGTAACAATCTACCATTCATTGACTCTGATGGATGGTCTACCTATAAGACTTTATAGATGCTCTATAATAACCCCAGGAGGTAGACGTCATTATTACAAAATGACAGACCCCATGGTTCAGAGAGGTTAAGTCATTTACCCAAGGTCAAGAGTTAGTGAATATTAGCACTATGGTGTAAATAGAATGCTCATAATGTCTGGATGTGGTGGCATACACCTTTAATCCCAGGCAGATCAATGTGAGTTCAAGGCCAGTCGGGTCTACAAAGCATGTCCAGGACAGCCAGGGCTAGTAAGAGAAACCCTGTCTCAAAAAGTACACACACACACACACACACACACACACACACACACACACACACACACTCATAATGACACTTATATATTGCATCCTAACCCATCATTAATTCAAAACCAAGATGATACAGGAAGTTTCCATCTACCTTCTAACAACACAATAGAAAGTTAGACAACATTTTAAAATGAGGTAGTAGTTATAGCTGCATGCTTAACCAAAAAAGGGAATATGCATCTACCTTCCTGTTTTGTTTCTTGAGTCCTGGGAATTATTAATATTGAAGAAAGGAAATGATAGTAAACACGATTAGAACACCTTATAGGTGTGCATATGACATTGGAATGTAACTGAAGTTGGCTATGTCTGAAGAGCTATAGACTCCCTTTAAATAAAACAATGAAACAATGTTGGAATTAACCCAAGAAGCGCCCAGAAACTTTTCAAGATCTCCATCCTGTCCCTGGTTCAAGTATCTTTCTATGGAGAAGAGGGAGAACATTTTGGTAGTAGGGCTAGGGCTCTAAGAAAAGAAAAACCTAGGATGAAGAAAGCAAATACTTTGACTGATTTTCCATTTTTGTTTTTTCTAAAACGTGGAAATTGTAATAGGTATTAAAGGTAAGGAAAAGCACCCTAAGATCAGCTTAAAGTGCGACACAATGAGTATACATATTTATTAAGTACAGAATAATATTTGGATATATATATATATACAACATAGAACGATCAATCCAGGATATTTACCATATCTATCAGTTGAATAGTTATTATATCTTTGTCTTGGGAACTGTCAAAATCCACTCTTTTTGAAATATGCAATAAATTATTGGTATTGTCACTTTACTTTGCTATAGGGCACTAGACTTATTGCTTGGATAATTCTAGTCTCAGCATGTCCAAGATCAACTTCTGTAGCTTCTAGATGTAAGAATGTGCTTGGAATTTTTGTGATTATTGTGATGCATGAGTGTGTGTGTGTGTGTGTGTGTGTGTGTGTGTGTGTGTGTGTGTGTGTGTGAGTGAGTGTCTGTGTGTGAGTGTGTGTGTCAGAAGACAGCTTTCAAAAGTTGGTTCTTGCCTTTTACCATGTGGGTTCTGGGAAATGAACTCAGACCTACAGGTGTGGTGGCAAGTACCATGATTGCAGAGCCATCTCACTGATGCTTTTGATAGTTTAAATATTTTAATATTAACCCGTGAAATGGATTCTGCTCATTAACAAGTAAGCAGTGATACTAATTGTAAAAAAAAAAAAAAAAAAGAAGGTCGCTTAGCTGTGCTGGGTTGAACTCTGAAGATACTAAAAACTAAACTGTGGTCAAGAGGGTAAAACACTGGTAACCTTGTGGAGTTCAGGCTAACATTGTGCTTCTTCGACTAACTCTAACGTGAACCCTATAAAGACCAACAGCGATTGTACTTTGATAGAAAATGCTCTAGCATTAATACCTCACTACCCTTTTTATGAGGGAAATGGTGTTTTTTTTTTTTAACTCATTGGAGAGGCTTGCACTTGCCATAAATATAGATTATCATTGTCCACAGTTATCATTGTTCAGCAAGCCATGAGAACATCTGGGGGCAAAGAGGCTTCTGGGGAAATACGACACCACCTGAACCACCAAGATTGTAGGCTACTTTGGCTTTGCCCTCCAAAGCCCACATCCATATAGAACATTCACATAGGATTCACCAACAGAATTTCTCACCTTCATGCCAAAGGTGAATATAGTAATGACTATTTTCAGTATGAGTGTCAACGCCAGCTGCCACATGGCACTGTAGACTCCCGCGCCAGCAGGTCGGTCAGGCAGCTCACCGCCTTTGCTTGTGTTGAAATGGTTCTCATAATCACAGAGTTTGGAGGAATCCAGAAGGCCACAGTCATTGAATAGCTCAGAAATGAGCTCACTTGTGCTCATCCGGGTATATTCATTGGGGAAAGCCAAGATGGCAGTGATGGCTGTCACAATGAGTACCTCAACGACAGGATACTTGCCCAATTGTGTGGTTTTACGCTTCCGACACCAGGCAATGTTTGTGCGGATAAATAGAGCTCCCCAAAGGCCACCGAATATGCCTAGCACAATGAATGGCACAAGCTCAAAAAGATGCCATGGGGTGTGAAACTCCACATAAAATAGAACTAAGCGGCTGTTTCCAAATGGATTGATGGAGCGGAGTGTGAATGCTGCCACCAGAGCAGCAAAGAACGAACGCCACAGGGTTTTGAGAGGAAAATAGTAACTGACCTGCAAGAAAGAAGGTGAGAAATCAAACTTAGTCAGTACGCCAGAACTGTTTCAAATGAAATGCTGGGGCCCCTGACATTATAGTCAAGGTTGAAACCTTTCCAGAAATTTCTGGTTACATGTCAAAGGACCAAGTTGAGCAGAACACCCAGGAACTGCAACATACATAGATACTGGGCAAAATTTTCTAATACAAAGGCATACACATGCTCTACAGACAGGAGTCATTACCTCTTCCAGACTGAACAATACTCCACCAATAGGTGCCCCAAAGGCTACAGATACGCCAGCAGCTGCTGCAGCTGATAAGACCTACAACCCAAAATGCAAAGTCAGCAATAGAATAATATGGCTTGCTTACATTCAATCACATTTTTAAAGAGATGTTCATAGGCACTAAAAATAAAAAATGGCTGACCACTTTCACATAAGCAACATTAAATGGACTCAGTGGGATGGATATATTTGGTTCTTCGAGACACAGTTTCTCTGTTACAGAGTCCTAGCTGTCCTGGACTCGCTTTGTAGACCAGGCTGGCCTCGAACTCACAGAGATCTGCCTGATTCTGCATTCCAAATGCTGGGATTAAAGCTGGGCACCACCATGGCTGGCTCAGTGGGTTATATTTAAGTGTGTGTGTGTGTGTGTGTGTGTGTGTGTGTGTGTGTGTGTGTGTGATCAATAATCAAATTGAGAAGGAGTGAGTGGGGGCATATGGGAGAGGTTGGAGAATGGAAAGGGAAGAGGGGAAGTGATAAGTGGTGTGATTATATTTTAAATAAAAATCTTAAGAGGAAAAAAACCAAACTTTACATGTCTTATATCATAAAACGTGAGGTTCAATTTGTATTTACTTGGAGAGCAAATACTGTATGCTAGATGTTGAATACATACATGGTTCATATGTTTAAACAAATAAAAAAAAATGCCCATTACTTCGTGATTGAGGCATGTGCTTAATTCTAAACCGAGGCCCCACTGACAATCCTCCCAGAGCACTAACTAACCTTGAGTTTGGCGACCAAGATGAAGTGCTTTGCAGTGAGGTGTCTCACCAGCATACTTTTCCATTTCTTTTATTTTTTTGAAATTATAATTACATCATTTCACCTTTCCCTTTCCTCTCTCCAAAACCTCCCATAATACTCTTCCTTGCTCGCCTTCAAAGTTATGGCCTCTCTTTTTCACTAATTCTTATTATATGCACATATGTCTATGTACATCCCTATCTATTCCTAAGTATAACCTGCTAACCCTGTATAATGTTCCTTGTATTTATGTTTTCTGAGCTGGCTGCTTGGTATTAGATAAGCAATTGGTGTGTTCTTCCCCAGGGTAGACTATTTCTCCCGCTTCTCAGCATTCCTGAGTTGTATGTAGTTCTCTGTGTAGGGCTGAGGCTTCGTGGGCTTTCTCCCTAGGACATTTTAGGAAACATTTTAATGAGATATTACAGAAGGCTCTAACTATATAAAAAGCGACATTACGGTTTAGAATTGCCCACACACTGTAGCCTACTCAATGGCCTAAAGAGACATAAATAGGGAGAGAACTGGATTTTTAAAGCAAAGAAGACAGGTGACAAGGAAAGGGACGGGAATAAAGCATCATCAGGAAAGAGGGATCAAAGAGGGGAAAGATAACCAGCGGTGTTCAGAGAGGATAGCCTTGTGTGTGGAAGCATGGGCGTGGAAAATGTGCAGGGCACACGCTAGTGATACAAACAGACTAGAATGAACAGGAACAAGTCATCTCCTTGAACACCAGCAACTGTGGAGGCAGATGATTGAGAAGCATATCTTAGCGGGAAAATTGAGCAAAATTGAGACTTTTGAAGAATAAAATATTTCTTGGTAAAGTGAGTGGGCTAGTTTCTCTAGGACTGGCAGACCAACTAGGGAAATTAAGGAGGGGGCTGAGTGAAATCTTTGTTGCTTAACCCTTGAAGAGTGAGAGCATTTTTATTTTTAATATTTTTATTTAATTTTAATTAATGTGCATTGGTGGGAGAGTGTCAGATCTTGGAGTTACAGACAGTTGTAAGCTGCCATGTGGGTGCTGGGAATCAAACCTGTAGCCTTTAGGAAGAGCAGGCAGTGCTCTTAACCTCTGAGCCATCTCTCCAGCCCCCTCCCCTTTTTTTAAAGCCATAGCTCAAAAGACAGTCATTTGAGAAGGACGGAAAGCTGAAATCCAACTTGTGAAAGGAGATTTTACAGGATCTGCTTAAGATGAAATAGGAGGGGGAAATCATGAGTTTCATATCACACAGTGGAATCTCTGCACCCCCTCTCAACTCAGCCCTGCTCTGTTTCCACCCATCTGCTCATTGTGAGGAGGCAGCTAGTCACAAACAGGTTGTGCTGCTTTTGAGAGTCACAAGATAAGATAACTTTCACAAGCCCCCAGGCTTAGGCCCCAGCAGCCCAGAAGAAACACTAGGGATATCTATGTTATAGAAAACAGGCCAACCATCCAGATGTTCATGAGAGAGAAATCCAGAGAAATGTTTGGCAAGTTTCAGACAAACGTTTCAACTTTTTATAAGGAATCGAGTTTCAAATTCAACTCGTTCCAGGAACTGTTCTCACTTAATACTCAAACTTTAGTCCATACTTAAAACCTCAGCATTTTCAGTGGCTAACTTTTCCATCTGTTTGTTTGTTTGTTGTTTTCAGGAGCACCCATTGGGTTCCAGTTTTACAAGAGGTGCTTTTGTACCTAGTCCATCTGTGATCTTTAGGCCCTTCGAGGTCAATAAAGCAAAAACCATTGCTTCCTTAGGTCCTTGATTATTAGAAAAATAAAAGTAACCAATGACTTGAAACATTTTTAAAAAATATTCTTCTGCCTCAAAATAGTACACACTAACATATGGATAATCGGAGCAAAGAGTAGTGATGCTACCGTGGAAACATTTTAGCTACGTTGAAGCAAGAGGCAGGCAGAGAGAGGTCTACCCCATGGAGGGACTGATTCAAGTGTGACATTTAGTGGCAAGAAAAGACGAAAACCTCTGCCATCTGAAATACACTGTTTATATCTACTCTTCCACAGCAAGTTGCTCAAGGTCTATTATTTTCTGTACCCTCTTTTTAAGAGGTAACACATATAAATATAATAAAAGTTCAAGCCCTCACTTCTCCTTTCCTTCTGCTTTATTTTCCTACCTACCAGAAGTACATGCTTTTCACAAGTTTAGAAAAAAAAAACACCTCATTTCCAGATCTTTTGAGGTCTTGTGTATGTTCATCTTCATGCATGCAGGTATGCATATGTGATTCCAGGCACATGTATGTGCAAGGGGAGGCCAGGCGTCAACATGGAGTACTGTTCCTTAGGCACTGTCCACTTTGTTTTTTGACACAGTGTCTTCTCATTGGCCTGGTACCAGCCAAGCTGACAAGACTAGCTGGCTAATGAGCGCAAAGATCAGCCTGTATCCACCTCCCCAGCACTGGGATTACAAATCCGTATGACTTTTTAAAAAATGGGTTCTAAAAGTCCCTGGAGGGGGAGACCTGGTGGCACTCAGAGGAAGGATAGCAGGTTACCAAGAAGAGACTTGATACCCTATGAGCATATACAGGGGGAGGAAATCCCCCTCAGTCACAGTCATAGGGGAGGGGAGTAAGGGGAAGATGGGGAGGGGGGAAGAATGGGAGGATACAAGGGATGGGATAACCATTGAGATGTAACAAGATTAAATTAATAATAAAAAAAATTGGTTCTAGGCCCTCGTGTTTGCAAGGTAACTACTTTATCAACTAAGGCATCACCCCAGTCCTAGATATTTTCTTTATGTGCACAGCAATACATTTTTAACAATTACTCAAATTATCCCATAAACAACAGTCACAAACTAGCTGTAGTGGTCTGTTGTTAGGAGTCCATGTCAATATAATTAGGGCCATCTCATTCTTTTAAGTGGGCTGCAGTTTTCTATGATATGCACAGAACACGCTTTTTTTTTTATCAAGCCCCCATTTAATGACATTTTGTTTATTTCAGACTTTTGCAATTTTAATAAGTTTGTCTTGAGTATCCCTAGACACTTGTGCACATACACATGCTAGGATGGCTATAAGACGGACTCCTAGAACTGAGCTTCTGGAAAACCAAAAGCTATTTGTATGTACATGAGTGAAATCCCTCAAATTCTAACCCCTGAGATTGTAGTACTTCTGCTCCTGAGGGGGGAAAAAAACCAATTAAGGTCACGTGTCATTACCTCTCGGCGCTTGGCTTCATTCTTCCTGTATTTGTTGAAGCAGTGGCACAGGATGTTCCCACAGCAGCAAGCCACGTGCACTAGGGGGCCCTCTTTGCCCAGGCTCAAGCCAGATGACACGGCCAGCACCAAAGTGATAGTTTTGATGATAAGGGTCCACTTGCCCAAATAGCCCCTAATAATAAAACCACTCAGGATCGTTTTGATCTGCAGGCCAAACACAGTGATTGATTACAGACAAAATAAAGAAACAGGGCCAAACACCTCAAATCTGCACCTCTTCCAAGGACTAGGTAACTCCTCAACAAGGGACATATACATACTTGTCCCAAGAGGGACCTCGCTATCGGAGAGATTAGGAAAGCCAAAGGTATTCTGCAAACTTCCACGGACTTTGGGAGAATCAAGGGCTGTGTGGCAGCTGGGACAAGTCTATTGGAAGGAGGAGAGCGTGTGAATGAGAAGCAGGAGCAGCAGAGGAGGACCAGGTATACCCTCTGGTTATAAAATGTTGTGAGGATTAAGGTCAGTGCTCAATAAATAATCCAAAAGAGCAGATGTAGCCTGGTGAATCTGCCAGAGAAAGTTGTGACTATTACTCCATCAGAGAGCAGACAGGAGCAAGGTCATCTTGAGAACCTAAAACAATCTATGGCCCAAATAGGTAGGAATGGGGTTGGGGCCACCAACTCCCCTCTTCTAGCCCAAATCCTGGGACCCAGGCAGACAAAAGACTCAAAAGGAAAACTGAGATGGACTGTAGATGCCCTCGGGCTCTGACCCTGGTTAATAGAAATGAAGCATATATGTAAGACTACACAGAAGGTGTTAGCAATACACGCTTCATTCTGCACTCACCTCGGGGATTCCAGACCCGCAGGCATACGGTGCAAACGCCTTGACAAGAGATACGGCAAGGAAAGCAAACAGGAGAGCCCACAGGACGTACATGAAATAATTGACGATGTAGGCAAAGGCTCCCTGGAACAGGACACAAAGACAGATGGTGTTTTAGTGTAGATACCTGGGTGGGGAACGCAGCTCTTCTCAGTGACATTTTACCAGGAGAGGAAAAAGAACAACTGTAAATTGCTTCAACATCTCATTGGAGGCCATTCATCAGGGAAAGTACTGAAACACCAGTAGGCCCCTTGGGACTGAAAAATCACATGCCTTGCTGCAATCAAAGGATTCTGAGAGTTCATATGCTGGAAAGGAAAACTGAAAACCTTCAAAAACAACTCACTTTTGCCTTTGAAACCTCTTACCACATAGCACTGGATGGCGTGGACCAACAGTTCTCAGTTCCTCATGCTGTGGTGACCCCAAACCATGAAATTATCTTTGTTTCTACTTCCTAACTGTAAATTTGTTACTGCTGTGAACCGTAATGTAAATACGATTTCAACATTTCACGTTTCAGCATTCCATTATGCTTACCTAGCTGGTATGCCGATGGTCTTAGGCAACCCCCATGAAAGGGTCATTTGACCCCTAGAGGGGTCTTGACCCACAGGTTGAGAACCTGTGGCCTAGACCTTGCTATGTAAACTGGGCTGACCTGAAGGTCACAAAGGATTCAACTACCTCTAGCCTGAGGCAAAGACCAGGAGGCCACATTCAGAAGGCTCCTTTAGTTTGCAACCAGGATCCTGACATACAGCCCTGTCTGGCCTCTGCCTCCCAAGTACTGGGACAACACACTAACTGGTCACAATTTGCTTTTTTGTTATTAGTGTTTTTGCCAAGTTTGCTGTCAAATACATAGGATTCTATGTCAAGTTGAACAAAGAGTTACAATAGCCTCCCCAGTTTCTGAACTGGGTGAACCTTGAGTACATATTTGAAGTGATAGTGAGCTTCAATGTTCCATCACTCTGACCTGTCTTGGTGTTAAATTCTCACAGATGATAGTAACTAAAAGTCCTAAACACTATTATTTTTCATAATAATTGTTGCCTCTGTATGGTTAGGGTAAGTAGCATGATATTTGGGGGTAGGGAGGTCATTTTGTGTCAGTTTTTAATTCTGACGATTTAACCCTGGGTCTCATACATGCTTGACCACTGAGCTATATTCCCAGCCTTTGTGTTTGTTTATTTGAGTTGTCTTTATTGTTGCTTTGAGACAGGGCCTCATGTCTTGATATCACTACGTAGCAGAGGGCACCCTCGAAACTATTAATCCTCCACTTCCCAAGTGCTGGACTTATAGGTATGAGCTACCATGTCCAGCTCTAGGACTTGCGCACCTGGGTGGGTATGTACCATGTTAGTGCAAAGTGCCAGTGGAGGCTAGCTAGAATGTGGCATTAGAGCCCCTGGGGCTGGAGTTACAGGCAGTTATGAGCTGCTCGATGTGGGTGATGAGACTCAAACTTTGGTATTCTAGAAGAACAGCAAGTACTCCTAACAGCAGAACCAGCTTTCGAGCCCCAAAGCCTTAATGCACAATGAAATGGTAACTGTCACAGAAATTTACAGTCTCCCTCCATGATTATGCTTCGTTGAATGAATAGTAAATTTTCAGTGCTTAGTATTCTCTCTGTTGTTGTTTCAAGACAGCGGTTCTCTGTGTAGCCTTGGCTGTCCTGGACTCGCTTTGTAGACCAGGCTGGCCTCGAACTCACAGAGATCCACTTGCCTCTGCCTCCCGAGTACTGGAGTGTAGTCTTGTCAACTACAGTTCTTACGTGGTACATTAGATCTCTAAAACTTATTCATCCCACCTAATTACCAATGTATCCATTTGGCTGCCTTCTCACCATTTCTTACCCCTCCCGTTCCTAAGCAACCACCATTATAGACTGCTAAGCCTTTAACAAATATTCCACAAAAGAAAAGAGAATAACTATTTTCATATGGACAGACTATACTTTTGATATGTACAATGTGTATGTGTGTATGAGAATGAAGTGTAACACCTAGGAAATTTAGTTTTGAGAACAAAGTGATCCATTAACATTAAATATTACATAGTGATGCACTACCAAAAAGTAATACTGAACACCAGGGGTTATAGTTCAGATGATGCAGAATCCAGAGCTCAAAGTCAGACTTTGCAAAACCTGAAACAATATGAGAATGTAAAGGCCTAGGACAGGGAAAATCAGGACTTGACGGTTTTCTAAGTCATGAATTTGACACAACTTTTTCATGATCTTAAGTGCTCGGAGAACAATTATTTCTTTGTCCTTTAAGAAGAGCTTGTGAACAAATGGACTCCAGAGGTAGGAAACAAAGAGTAAAAGGCAGTGAAAAGAAAAATAACAGAAACTGGACCGAGGCAGAGAGCAGGAGGCCAAAGTGTTGGCAAGAGAAGGCGTCTTAAAGCTTCACAGACTATTTCCCCAGGCAATGATTCCATTCATAAAAAGAGCCAAAGAAATCTGTTGTTTGAGCAAATCTCAAGCTCTGCTTTACAAGGAACTCTTGGAACAGACCCCTTATAAAGGGCTAGTTATACAGGAACGGCACAAGGGAGCATCTCACATCATCAGAAAATGGCAGATGTCTGTCCTTCTTCCTTCTCTCCCTCCTGCTTTGGGTTATCATTTTGTATGTAGTGTTACAGAAATGAAATGGGCTGGTGATGTTGGCCATGGGTAGAGTTCACCTATTATATTCAATGCCCTAGGCTCAACCTTCAGCACCAGAAATGCAGAAACACACCAACAAAAACAGGGAAATAAGTTCTATGAGTTTTAGCTATATCAATTTCCTATACTATTGTTATGCAAACTGTTAACCATGGGAGAGGCCAGATGAAGGGTAAAAATTTTTGATTATGCAACTGCCTTAAAGATAAGTGGCTGGTGCCACTGGCAGTGACACATCCCTATAATCCTAGCACATGGGGAGGCAGAGACAGGTTTGATCTCTGTGAGTTCGAGGCCAGCCTGGTCTACAAAGTGAATCCAGGACAGCCAAGGCTACACAGGAAAACTCTGTCTCGAAAAACCAAAACAAACAAACAAAAAATAAGTGGCTGTCAACATTGCATAGTGGTTAAAGGTGCCTACTGCCAAGCCTGAAGACCTGAGTTCAAATTCCAGAACACACATGACAGGAGAGAACCATCTGCAAACTGTCTGACCACCACACATATGCCATGCACACATGTACCCACATACATACACATACACTATGTGAATTTATTTTATAAAGTGCTTCCTGGATCTGGAGAGACTACTCAGTGGTTAGGACATGCTGCTTTTGCCCAGGGCCTGGGCTTAACTCCCAGTTCGCTCATCAGACAGCTTTCAGTCATCCGCAACTCCAAGTGCACAGGATCCAATGTCTTCTTCTGGCCTCTGTGGGTACCAGGCACACCTGCTACACATATACACATGTAGACAAAACATTCATTCACATAAAATAAAAAGAACTAAAATTTAAAACAAATTAAAGCAAGTACTTCCGCCAAAACAAGAGAAACATATTCATTCTCCCTCCCTCTCTCTCTCTCTCTCTCTCTCTCTCTCTCTCTCTCTCCCTCTCTCTCTCTCTCTCCCAAGTTGTAAGACTTTGTAAACTTGTTTGTTTGTTTTGGACCCAGATCTTCCAAATACATAAATAATGGTGTTAGGGTAGAAGGTGGAAGCACTCGGGAATAAAGGTAAAACAAAATTTTGTTTCTGCTTATAAGCAAAACAAAATCCAGTGAAGAGTATGACAGCTCAAAGGTCTAATTCCAGGATTAGAGGGAGGCCAAGATAGGATTCCTGGGGGCTCTAGACTAGACTAGGCCAAAGAATGTGGCTCTGTTTCAAACAAATAAAAAGCTATGGAGCTACCCAACAAGCTGAGGCAGGAAGATCACAAATTTGAGGCCAGCAAGTCAACTTGACAAGATCCTATCTCAAAACAATTTTAATTTAATTAACTTGTTTGTTTATATAGTTATTGTTTTCTTGAGACAGGGTCTTACTATGTACCCCTAACTGGCCTCAAATTTGTAGTGACCCTCCTTTTGACTGCCTTTCAAATCCTAGGAGTATAGGCATGAGCCACTAAAACCAGCTCCAAAAAGTGTAATGGTTTTTCAGGGTGAACAAGACTGACAACACAGGTTCAGTCCCCAGGATGTACATAGTAAAAGAAGAGACCTGATTCCCATAACCTCTGACCTACACACATCTGCTGGGGTGGACACACACACACACACACACACACACACACACACACACACACACACACACACACACAAAATAAATAAATGAATAATGTGATTTTAAAATTTTTTAATGTTTGCTTTTGCTTTTTGTTATAAAATGTTTGTTTTGTCTTATTGTTTGTTTATTTTTGAGGCAAAGTCTCATATAGCCCACGCTGCTCAAGAATGTAGTCAAGAGTGACACTGAACTACTGATTCCCCTGCCTCCACTTTCCAAGCACTGGGGTTACAAGTCTGTGCAACCAAGCCTGGCTGTCATAATACAGATGTAACTCCATTGTAGAGTACTTGTCTAGCACAGGTAAGGCCCAGAGCTCAATCTTTTTTTTTTTTTCAAGACAGGGTTTCTCTGTGTAGCCTTGGCTGTCCTGGACTCACTTTGTAGACCAGGCTGGCCTCAAACTCACAGTGATCCACCTACCTCTGCCTCCCGAGTGCTGGGATTAAAGGTGTGTGCCACCACGCCCAGCTCAGAATTCAATCTTGAGTACACAAGATAAAGAAGAAAAATTGACATTCCATTTTAAAATCATTGTCTATGGAGGTAGAAAGATGGCTCAGTGGTTAGGAACACTTGTTGCTTCTGCAGAGGAGCAGGGTTTGATTCCCATCTATCTATCTGTAACTCCAGTCCCAGGAGATCCAAAGCATTCTTCTGATCTTCAGGAGCACCTGGCACACATGTGATGCACATACACACATGCAGGCAAAACACTCAAACACCGAAAGTAAATAAATCTAAAGAATGTTTAAAAGCATTGTTTATACTTAATTAAAAAAAATTATTCCAAACATTCAGGAAGAATCAGTGTGCTGTGAAGTTCTATATAAGTTATAGATCTGTACACATTATAAATCCTAGAATTTGCTGTATTGCAGTTTGAGAAGCTTACATGTCTTAGGGTTTCTATTGCTGCAGTGAAACACTATGGCCAAAAAGCAAGTTGGGGAGGAAAGGGTTTACTTGGCTTACACTTCTATATCATTGTTCATCACTAAACGAAGTCAGGACAGGAACTCGAACAGGGCAGGAACCTGGAGGCAGGAGCTGGTTCAGAGGCCATGGAGGGGTGCTGCTTACTGGCTTGCTCCCCATGGCTTGCTCAGCCTGCTTTCTTATAGAAGCCACGACCACCAGCCCAGGGGCAGAACCACCCACAATGGGCCGGGCCCTCCCACATCAATCACTAATTAAGAAATGCCTTACAGACTTGCCTGCAGCCAGATCTTATAGAGGCAGGTTTTTTTTCCAACTGAGGCTCCCTCCTCTCAGATGACTAGAGCTTGTGTCAATTTGACAAAAAAACTACTCAGTACTATATACATAAATCTCTGCTCCCCAAGCCAATATATATAGCTATATATGGGTGTACAATCTCTTTACTTCTGACTTTATTATTTTCCTATCCTTTTCAATTGACTTATTATGGGATATGTGTGTATGCTACCTCAAAATTTTGTGAACAAGGTGGATAATAAAATTATTTTAAATTTATTTTTAATTGACTTATCATGATTATACATGTTTATAAGGTATAGGATGATACTTTGATACATGTACATATAATGTCTAGTGATCAAATCAGGATAATTAGCATTTTTACTTAGTTTAACTATTTCATATTTTTTTATGTTTGAAGCCTCCCAACTCCCTCTACTGATTTATACAATAACTAAGAAGGGGATATGGTTTACTATTAGAGGACTTACCTAGCATGCACAAGGCCTTGGACTCAGTACTCAGAACCTCAATCAATCATTAGCTGTTGTAAGGTACAGTTATAGTACTGTTGCTGTTTGAACTGTAGAATCTCTTCCCCCTCTCTGTTTGCTATTCATTACACAACTTCTCTGTGCCCCTCATTCTCAGCTTCTAGCGACCTTTACTCTTTACCTCTATGCAATCAGACGAAAGACAAAACTGAAGAGCGCAAACATATATTCTGGTCTTTTTTCTACTTCCCCATCAATATGGTGAATAGAAAGGGGGTTCAAGGGGTACCCGTTTCTGCTGCTGGGCCTGGGAAATAAAAGGTTTTCTTGGTTTGAGTGCTTCTTCTGTGGGAGAGATCTAACATATAAGCAAAGTACTGAAAGATAGGAAAGACGCTGAAACACAAAATTATTATTGTTGAAAAATACTTGCTTAGACACTAATGGATATACTGATAAAACTGCAAGAGAGACTGGGCAATTTTATTCCCTGGATCTCTGTTGTGCTGACATGAAGCATATCGTACCTTTTGCTTATTCTAATTCAGTGCCCAGGGATAAAGAACTTCATGTTTTTATGTGGTAGACATATTTTAAATCATTCCATCATCTTTTGTTAGAACTTACATCTTACCTGCTGTCTGCCTCTGACATTTCTATCAAAATCATCACAGAAAGACAATCTTAGGTACACTATGTACTAATGGCTAGGAACTCGAAGAAATATAAGACTTCTTTAAAACAAACCAAACTTTTAAATATAAGCAGAAAATGCTTCCAACATGTCACAAGAGATAGAAATACGGCTGAATTGAAACCACAAAAGAAGGCAGCTGGTTCCACTTTCCTTTCCGTGAAAGAAAATAGAGGAAGACTTCATAATTTCCAGGAGTGCAGTACGAAAATTGCAATAAATACAAGGATAAAATTTGTTGGTACAGAAGTCAGCACTGCACATACCTGATCTGTGTTGATGATAAGCTGGGACCAGCTATTCCACTCTGGACATTTATCTCTGTCTTCAAAGGTAACGTGTTCAGAATTCCAGCAACAGTGCTCATGGTTAAACCAGAATCCCCCTGTGCAGATCCCTTCTTTTAAGTCTGTCATCCAGTGAGCAGAGATGTCTATCAGGCCAGCCAAGGAACCTGATTTAGTGGGGGAAGGGAGAGAAAGCCAAAGTTAAACTCCACTTCTAGAACTCTCTCTTTGGTAATTAGAACAACCTTTATCCCCCAAAGTGAGAGGAAATAAATTGAAGTGACCAGGAAATACATACTTTCCTATTCCTCTTCTCCCTTGAAGTTCTTTCTGATTGTTAACTTGCTTGCTATTTCACTTACTGTCTTCATTAGCACCAGTGTTGGGCTGAAGGGATGCTTAAAAGTGCATACTACTCTTGCAGATGACCCGTGTTCAGTTCCCAGCACCCGCATTGTGTAACTCCAGCTCTAAAAATGCTTCTTGGCTCCAAGGGCACCTTTGCTCACATATACACACCCACACAGAGAGACACAAACGCATATACATGATGAAAAACACAAATAAATTCCAGTAGCTGCAAAATATGTATACTGGGAGGAACTAGGGGGAAAGCAAACTATTTAGGGGAGAGGGAGGAGTTTGGTCTTGAAACTCACTTGATATAATGAGGGAACTGCTGATGTGTAAGTCAGGAATGGCACTACATAAAGGAAGCAATTTGTTTACAATTATGTGACTTGCTAGGCATGGACTCTGAAAGTTCAAGGCCAGGCTGGTCTACTTAGCATGCCAGCTAGTGCTAAATAGTAAGATTCCATCTCAAACCAAAATAGCAGCTAAAACAAAAAGATTATGTGACTCTCCCTATATACATCAGGCTGAGTGAATATAAGCTGCCCACACTGAAGAATCTACAACAGGTACAGAGGGAAACTGATGATGATTATGGGTGACAGGCTAATCCTAGACAGCAGGATTTTGCACCATGAACAAGAAGAACTTGCACAGTGGCAGGGTAACGACATCACATTTATAGCAGCATAGAGTGTTGTGGACAAAGACAGCTGGAAGGAACCAGAGACAGTTTGGGTGCTTACTAAGCCTAGGGTATGAATGCACCAAAATTGTCTCAGTTTAAAAGAGTAAGCATCTACAGAATACTCCTTAAAGAAAGTGATGAGAAAGTCCACAAGATAAAAATTGGGACCATAAGTACGATGACTGGTAAGCTGATAAAGAGCTAAGGTAGTTAATGTACTTTACTTCTGGTTGTCATGTGTTACTTAAATGAAGAAGCTCTGGCCAAGGGAAATTCAATGGCCCAGAATTGTGCTTCAGAGAAATGGAAAAGCTGTTATAAAACTCACAGCCCCTGAATCCCCAGACTGTTCCATTCAGACACACTGTTTCTGTTATGGGTCTCTAATGTTTAAAAACAAAATACCCTCTGTGTGCAAAAGGAAAAGAGTCATTGCTCACCTAATGAAACACATTAAACAGTTGAGGCTATTGCACCTACATTCTGTCGGGTGAGAACAGCCATGCTACGTGTGTGTTTTGGTGGTAAGTGCTGCAAATGTTCCTACCTACCTCAATGCTCTAGTCAAATCGAGCTTTTCTGACAGCTAGTTTTGGCCACTCGAGCCACCAGATTTCTGTTCCAAATACATTACATTTAGTGCCTGGATTTACAAAAAGAACAAGGCCTTAGAGGTTCATACTTTGTTCTATCCTCTGGTTGTTTCATAAGTGCATTTTGTATTTTATCCAGCACTGCTGGCTTCAGCCCTATGTTCCCTTCTACTTCTCCATCTTCCACGTCTCACAGATGGCCCTTTCGTCTCTAGCTATAAGTTTTATTAATCTTCCCTACCTCAAAGAAGAGTGTTCTTGCCTACCATTTCAAGGTTTTGTTTTCTTCCTTTCTTTCCAATAACAATCAAACCTCAAAATCTGGCTCCCAACAGATAGCTGAGGTTTCTTTGCGAGTGCCGCTAAGTTCCTAATCGCCAGATTTATGACCTTTCTTCCTCTATGTTCCTTCTGTTGCTTTCTCTATAATACTGGGCATTATATAGACTATCCAATATAATATTAAGCAAGTCCAAACTGTGTTCTCTCTCCTGGAAGCTCCAGAAGGCACAGTTGAGTACTCTCAACCATGGGCTTACAACTTGAGGGCCAAGTAAGTCCTGCCCTCCTTTTTTATGTCTGTCAGTAAAGATGTCACAGTGACAGCCAGACTCATTTGTTTCCCTACGATATACAGATATACAGCTACTTTGGTGCCACAAAAGCAGAGTGGAGTGGATGCTACAGATTTAACTCATGACTCCTAAAATATTTAGGATTATTTATCCCCTTTAATAAAAAAAAAGTTTAGTCTAGGTAATTCTTTTTTGTTTACATTTTTATTTTATCTATTATTTGTGTGTACACTCATATGTCCATGCAGACTCATACATGGAGGTCAGAGGACAACCTTTGGGAGTGGGCTCTCTCCTTCCACCATGAGTCACAGGGATCAAAGAAAGGTTGTGTCAGGCTTGTAGAGCAAGCTCTTTCCCCTAGCAACTCTTAGAAGCTCAGGATGGATGAACCATTTCGTGTTTAAGATAGTCATTTTCTACTCCACGGCTCATGGTAAGAACAGCATCAACAACAAGGCACCATGCCAATTGCGTTATCTCATGTAACTCTCAAAGAAAGCATGTAGTAACTCCATTCTACAGATCACTCACCAAAGTCTGCAGGAGTTAAGAAACTTGCTCATAGCCACAGCAACAACAACAAAAACGAAAACAAAAAACAAACAAGCAAACAAAACAATAGCAGGGCAGGGATTTAAATCTCCACACTTGGAAACTAGCCTGTACTGTGAAGTGTGATCTTATACCATCTTCTCCAGCTTTCTACCTAATGTCCTTTTAACTCAAGATTCCAGAACTTCCTAGGTACCATCTTTAATGCTACATGGGTACTTCTTTTGTTTGTTTGTTTGTTTGTTTGTTTGCCTGGTATCCCTGGCTTTCTGCTTCCCATATAGGAAAGCAAGTTTAGATTGGAACTTGCTGTAAGCTCTATCTGCAGAAAGTATACACTCTTATACTCTTTGTGTGTGTGTGTGTATTTTGTATGTCTGTGTGTATTTTGTGTGTGTGTGTATTTTGTGTGTGTGTGTTGTGTGTATTTTGTATGTCTGTGTGTATTTTGTGTGTGTGTATTTTGTGTGTCTGTGTGTATTTTGTGTGTCTGTGTGTGTGTATTTTGTATGTCTGTGTGTATTTTGTGTGTGTGTGTGTATTTTGTATGTCTGTGTGTATTTTGTGTGTGTGTGTGTATTTTGTATGTCTGTGTGTATTTTGTGTGTGAGTGTGTGTATTTTGTATGTCTGTGTGTATTTTGTGTGTGTGTGTATTTTGTGTGTGTATGTGTGTATTTTGTGTGTGTATGTGTTGTGTGTATGTCTATTGAGCATCCCTAACCTGAAATGTTCTACGATCCTTAACTTTTTAAGCATTGACATGAGGGTACATGTAGAAAATACTACATCTGACCTCATGTGAAAGGACGTTAGTCAAAATATAAGCAGAAAGATGTGCAGTGACTAAAACCTATTATTTGGCTCTGGGAGGCTGAGACAGGAGTGACTTTGAGGTCAGCCTGAGTATCATTAAGTCAAATGAGACCCTCATTCAAAATAACAAAAAAATACAAGTGAATTTAACATATATAAAAATACCTTCAAGCTAGGTATTATATATATATATATATGTATATAATATATATAAGAAGTAAAATTTATGTCTCGATTTGAGTCCTTTCACCCAATTATTTCATTATATAATATGCTAACATTTCAAATATGCCTGGCTCTAGTCATTTTTTACATTTATTTCTTCAGGGTGAGCACATGTGTGTACCCCACCACCACCCACACCCACACCCACACCTCATATCTGTGTGTTTTGTCCTGGTGCACGTATGAAGGTCAGAGGACAATTTGTATAATGGTGAAAGGATAACTTATAAAAATTGGTTCTCTCCCTCCATTATGCAGTCCTTGGAACCAAATTGGGGCTTGGTAGCGAGCACCTTTATCCAGCGAGTAATCGGACCAGCATTTTGGATAAGGGACATTCAACCTATAATGTTTAGAGTGGCCAGAAAATGTTGATGGAGCTTATAGGAAAAGATGCTACTAATACCCTTCAGAAACCATGAAATAATGTGATACATTTCTGAGAGTAGGAGCCATATCTTAATATGTTTGCCTATAACCACCATGAAAGCGGACAAAAAATTTAAGAGACAGTATTGGCTATTTGGTAGTGGGTATGCTAGTCATTGTAATATCAGCACTGAGGAGGATGAGGCAGCAAGTCACAGTTCCACCTAGCCTGGATTGTAGAGTGAGTTCAAGAACAACCTGGGCTAAATAATAGACCTTGTCTTAAGAAGAACAAGGGCACCAAGTGCAGTGGCACACACCTTTAATCCCAGCACTTGGGAGGCAGAGGCAGGTGGATCATCTGTGAGTTCGAGGCCAGCCTGGTCTACAAAGGGAGTCCAGGGTAGCCAAGGCTACACAGAGAAACCATGTGTTGAAAAACAAACAAACAAACAAACAAGCAAACAAACAAAAACACTAAAAGGAAGAACTGGGCTGGGGGAGTGACTCAGGGGTAGAAAGCTTGACTAGCATGCACATTATTTAGTCTTGGGTTTTATTCCAAGAGATTCAGAAAAAATAAAAGAACAACAAAAACTGCTATAAAATGTCTCAGGAAGTTATCACTGCATTTTCTAAACCCTACACAGAATATGGAAAAAAAAAAGTGCCACCAACAAAAGCACTCTTCCACAAAAGCACAAAAATACTGTACTGGCTTCCACTTATAAATCATCGTGACATCTTACAGCATACAAACTGAGCTGAGATGACATGTTTCTTCTTTGATTGGAGGAAGCTGATGCAGGCATTCGTTAGAACTCATTTACAGATGGAGTTACCCTGTGACTCTAAAAGGTTCACCAGGAATTCATTCCAGATGGGAGAACATAGCACTTGACGTCGTTCAGAGGGGTGCATTACAATTCTGGGAGATTAATTTTTAAAAACTACTGGAGGGATGATTGGAGGAGCCAGAGTGGTCAAGGGCACCATAAGAAAACCTACAGAATCAACTAACCTGGACCCATAGGGGATCAGAGAGGCTGAACCGCCAACCAGAGAGCGTACATGAGACAGACCTAGGCCCATATGTAACAGATGTGCAGCTTGGTCTTCAGGTGGGACTCTTAGCAGGAGCAGGGGATGTCTCTGACTCTGTTGCCTGCCTTTGGATCCCTTTCCCCTAACTGGACGGCTTTGTCAAGCCTCAATAGGAGAAGCTGTGCCTACTCTTATTGCACCTTCTGAGGAGAAAGGAAGAAGGAGTAGATTGGGGGGGGGTGAGAGGAAGAACTGGAAGGAGAGGAGGGAAAGGAAACTGCAGTCAGGCTGTAAAGTTAAAAAAACAAAACAAGAATTATAGTTTACTGTACCTGATAAAAGTCCAATAAGGAGCATTAACAGCCAGCCAGAAAAAGCATCGCTCACACTGTGGATTAAGGCCCATGTGGACTCTTTGCTTTTATTGGTGATCTAGGAAAAAAAATAAGAAAACATTTATATACTCTACATATATCTTTCCTTCATTTCCAAATTGTACAGCAGGAAAATGCAAACTATCTGGAAAGATATAATCATTGAGAATTGGTTAGCTGAACCAATTTACAAAGACTTATTGAACTCTCAATTCATAGTAATATCCAAGGTACCGTTGACCTGTTTTGTGTATTACAGGGGTCTTTTTGTGCCCCCAGATAATAGCTGTGTCAAGAAGAGTTGATTCACAGCAAAAAGCTTTGATTGTGTTGCAAACAATAAACAAAAGATGGCCGATCCGAGTGGTGACTTGCCATTTACTATCCCTGGCTGTGGTTATGTCAGGAAAACTTCCTAAGCTTTGATTGCACAAAACTCTAAAGGTGCAATGATCACAGATACTAAACAATGTTGGTAAAGTGTCACCTTCATTTTCAGAATCCGGCAAGTGTATCTGAGAGTACTCGCATGAACACGAAGTTTGACTGTTTAGGTTTTACCCTTGTCAACGTAAATCGACAGTGTTCATAATTTTATTCTGTTTTATTTTAGCTTTATTTTCTTATATTTAGTGAGTGAGTGACTCTCTCTCTCTTTCTCTCTCTCTCTCTCTCTCTCTCTCTCTCTCTCTCTCTCTCTCTCTCTCTCTCTTTGTGTGTGTGTGTGTGTATGTGTGAACATGAGCATGCACACACACACAGGTGCAGATGTGAAGGTCAGACAACAACTTGCTCAAGTCTGTTTTCTCCTTCTCCCATGTGGGTTTCAGAGATCAGACTCAGATCATCAGGCTTGGCAACAAGTACTTCTTTACACTTTTCCAACTTACTGGGCCACGTCCGTATTTTTTAAATCAATATTTTGCCAGTAGAGTTACTGATGCCTCCCCTTTTTTGTACCACTATTTCCTATATTCAGAATTGCCTTATCTCACCTTCACTGAGGCAACATCCTAAATAAGAACAAATTATAAAATATCAAAAGGAACTTTAAAACATTATTTTGAGGGCCAACACAATGGCCCAGTGGCATGTGCACGTGTGCATAGTTGGCCCTGGGTTTGCTCACAACCATCAAACACACAAACTGAAAATAAAATCTCTGCCTGACTCTTACAGAGGTTTGTCTGTCTCTGACAGGAAGAAATCATGAACTCTCTAGAGAATGGGGTTGTGTTAGGCAGAAATTTAAGGGGAAAAAAAACTACTAATGTGCCCCAAAGATGTAATTTGCCAGAGGGTCAACCTGTTGAGAGTATATTGGCAGGAGCAGGGCATTAACCTTTTCAATAAGTTCTCCACTGCTGCTCCCACATAAACTAGAAATAGTGATTGTCTAATCTAAATGATATCGGACAAGTTCAAACCAAAGGCTCTTAGCAATGGTAGGAAGACATCTGTAAGTCCAGCACTTGGGAGTATGGGAGGAAGAGTTCTGCAAGCTTGTGACTAGCTTGGGCTATACACCAAGACTCTGTCTCACACACACACAAAAAAAGCAAATGATTCTCAGCATGTGTGATAGCACACGCCTATAATCTCAGCATTCTGGAGACCGAGGCAGGAGGATAGAGTTCTAGCTGTTTAGATGATCTACCCAGTGAATTCCAGGCTAGCTTGAATAAAGTCTCAATAAAACAACAAATAATAACAATAGAAGAATCAAAAGCTCTTAGCAGACAGCTCTGAGAAAATTTCTGGTACTTTGAAAAGAGAGGTGAAGAAATTCTTTTGTCAAGCTACACCATAGCTCTAAATAGCTATCACATTAATTTAATGTCTTTGATATGACTTTGATCAGTCTTGTGGTTTTATTGGTACTAAATGCACAAATTTACTTTAGTTTTACTGTTTAACAAGTGCTATCATTACATGGAGGTGAACCCATTTTCTACAGTTATAGTCTAGGGTTAGGGTGATTTGGTTTTTATTCCTTTGAAAGAAACCCATTTACTTTCCTTGGTTTTTATAGATCCTGCTTTAAGAGAAAAAGTAAATAAAAAAGGAGATGAGATAGGAGAAGAAAATTTTGAAATTTATTTTCACTTATGCAGAGGCAGGTGTATCTATTTCAGAACTGGGAATGTCCCTTTCAACAACATTCTACAGGAAAATAAATCATTAGAAACAACTTTTTAAAAAAGATTTTTTTTTTTATTATTGTGTACACAGTGCTCTGGTTGCATGTACACCTGCAGGCCAAATGAGGGCACCAGATCTCATTATAGATGGTTGTGAGCCACCATGTGAGAATTGAACTCAGGACCTCTGGAGGAGCAGTCAGTGCCCTTAACCTCTGAGCCATCATCTCTCCAGCCCCTAGACACAACTTTTTAAACCAAGGATGAAAATTATATATAAAATATCTCTTAAAATAGAAATATATATTACAAAATGACGTCAGGTGTGGCGGATTTCCTCTGTTCTCAATCCACCACTGGGGAGGCAAAAGGGCATCCAGGAGTTTGAGGTCAGTGGGGGCTACATAACTGAGTTCCAGGCCAGCCTAAGTCACAAAGTAAAACTTATTTTAAATATTAAGAAAGAAAAAAGAGCTGGGTGTGGTGGCGCACGCCTTTAATCCCAGCACTCGGGAGGCAGAGGCAGGCAGATCGCTGTGAGTTCGAGGCCAGCCTGGTCTACAAAGTGAGTCCAGGATGGCCAAGGCTACACAGAGAAACCCTGTCTCGAAAAACCAAAAAAAAAAAAAAAAAAAAAACAAAAAAAAAAAAAGGAAAAAGAAGAAGAAAGGAAAAAGAAAAGAAGAAAGAACCCCTATCTTGCCAATAGAAGCCAGATTCCCTCAGCTCTGGGGCCTGAGGAAAGGAAAGTGTAGAACACATTTATCAATGTAACCCCCCATCCGCACATTTTCTAACTGTTACCCATGTCCCATCATTGCCTTACCTCTCGGTGCCTATCTCGGTCTCGAGACTTCTCTCTCACCCAATCAATTGTGTTGAAATCATCGTAGGTCCCTACCCCAGGGATTGGCTCCTCCAAGAAGTCCATGATCCTATTTGAAGAGCTTATGCCACCACCATTGTATGACTTGTTCCCTGTATTGAAGAACAAGACAGATATGATTACATCTGACAGACAACGTTTTTAATACTCCCAGAAAATATCCAGTGACTACAGACTGGGTGGGTGATGACGCCATCCAATCACCTACTGGGAATATCCATCCCATTCACAAGTTTTTGTGATCTAGGCTCAAATGAGGAATAGCTAAGGCACTGTGAATGGACAAGGACGCAGGACAGTAATAGTATAAAGAGAAATAACAGAAGCTAAATGAAGTGGAATGAAGAAAAGTTATCTACAGAACAAAAGACAGGAAGGAGCCTGGAGCAGTTTAGGCATTTCAGTTCATGGAAAGGGATGAAAGGCTCCAAGGCCCTTGCAAATGTATCACATAAGAACCATCTTATATTTTGTAATGCAGTAATTCAATCCTATAAGGTAGCTTTTACAGAGTTGAAGACTTGAAAGAAAGAATGCTAGCCACTTCAAGAGTTAAGCTGGTTGGAATGTACACATTTTCCTCTAGTAGAGAGAATGCTTTGATCTCCAATACAATGGGCTGGTAGAAACTTTTTCACAGTATGTTCAAAAGTCGAATATTTACAAGTAGAGATCCAGACAACTACGCACGGCTTAGCAATGAGTGGTCCATCCTTGATCTCTCAACTAAACAACATTCGAGTACGCTCACTGTGCAAGCTTCTTGGTCTGCTTGGCATCTGATTTTTCTGTTCCTGTTACTTACGTGTGCATATGCTTTATCTGCCTTTTCCTCTATACTGAATTCATCATAGCCTTCCCTGAAATGTCTTTTTTTCCCCCTTTGAGTCATCTTACTGTTACTCAGGCAGGCCTAGAACTTATGATTGTCCTATCTTAGCCTCCTGAGTAGCTGGTTTTACAAGAATGTGTCACCATCTCTTACTCTCCACACTGCCTTAGCACATATGTGATAGTCGGTAAACATCAGATGATCCAAAATGCATTCAACAAATGGCAAGGATGGGGGATATGTAAACTAAGCAGTTGTACTGACACATGGTAAGTATTGCTTATAAACTTGCTCAAAATATTTTGGCAACATCATCGGATGGAATGCTATTTTGCTAGTAAACTAAAAATGTAAAAACTGCACTGAGGAATCCATATAAACGCACACAGGGAGAGCGCAGAGTAACTCCATCCTGTAACCCACACAGTCAAATCTCAAGCTTGCAGTACCAATCTTGGCAGGGGCAAGGCTTCATCCAGATTCGTTGGTACCGAACTCCTCGTCAGGAAAGGTCCAGGTTGGCCTCAGCTCACACTCTCTCTCTGTCATCTCCCTGCCCAAGTCAGGTAGACAACTTAAGCACTCTCGAGGTGTAAGTTTAAATGAACCAGATCAATTGAACCCATTTTACCAACTGGAAGTCTGTGGAATGCCTAATTCGGGCCACTTTTTACAAGCAGTTCACAGGTTTGAGAGGAAAAGCTCAGGAGAGTCCTACTCTTGCGGCCCGCTGCTGGGTGAGTCACTGAAGTGGCAGGGAGGGGGTGAGCAAGTTAATCTTAAAACCTCAAACCAAAGTCCTTTCCCTATCTTCTCTTGTACCTGGCTGTAAAATGGATGTCTGCTGAATCACCACCCAAGCCCTTCCCTAGCCTGTCAGTGTCCAACTGAGAAAGATGAAAGCTGCTGTGTTTGAGAGCTTGGAGAGGGGAAGCCAGCTATGAAGCAAGGGCAGAAAGAAAAGAAAAGCCATGTGGGAAGGAGGGAACTGACTCAAGCTGTTCCCATTCGCAAGGGAAACGCTGACATGAGCACAGGACACCAAACAACCAGAAACTGCCTCCTTGGAGCAGGTTACTGCTTCCATTGAATTTCTAGTTTCAGAGTTCTCTCTCCTTTCCGGAAGAAGAGGGGAAAAAAAAAAAGGACAGGATTCTTTGAAAGATTCTAAGAAGCATCAGATGACTGTCTTATGTTACATTACATATCAAATGAGCTCCTCCACCACCCCCAGCTTTAAGGCAAAATGAAGATACAGCAGCAGCAGCGTCCTGGCAGGAAAAAGAGAATCCTATTACATCACTAGGTAACATGAGCACCACTGCATCCTCCTTTGTCGTCTGTCTCCAGCTAGAGACGCAATTATCAGGCCCCTAACACAGGGCAGGCAGTGATTAGAATCCTACTACAGACTGCTTGCAATTCTCCAGATCCCCTGCTCCCGGAGCATGCTTCAGTCCTGGGCTGGGCTCAATCTGCTTACCTTCGGTCACAGTTTTCTTTTTTTCTGCCTCAAGGAAGAAATAACCTTGGCAGCCCGCATTTGCTCATTTAGGTGGAGGTGCTTTTACAGAAAGAGGCCCGCTCTAGGGTGCTTTAGAAGGGCACTTGCTGCTTTCCCTGCTTTTCACAGCAACACACGCTGCCGCCACCTAAAGAGCCACCAGTGCACCGGGTTGGTCAGGGTGTGATGTCACCGTTGAGATCATGTGACCAGACCCTTGGACCGGCCTTGGAGAAAGGAAGATTTTCTAACCCAGCACAGAAGCCTTAAAGATGTAGTCCCATCTAAGCAAATACCATCAAATGGGGGGGGGACCGCTGTGTCAGCTGAGAAATTTAGGGTCAAGACAAGTTTTACACTTCATACATCATTTAGCAGAAAAGAACCAGGCGTCAAAGAAGAAATGTCCAAAGACTTTAGAATTACTCATTTAAAAAGGGGACAATGGCAAATACAGAAAAGTATCTTTTTAATGCACTGCTGATGCATATGCCTGTAGCACCTGGGGAGGCAAGTGAGTTTGCAATTGGCTTGGGTGAGATAGCAAGACCCTGTCTCAAAAAAAAAAAATAAAAATAAAAATAAAAATAAATGAATTAAAACTCACGGCAATAACATGCATAAAACCTCACACACATAATGCTAAAAGATTCCAGACATAAAACAGCTCATATTCCTGAACCCAATTATGAGGAAGCCTAAATTTTAGGGTACACATGATTGTATTACAAGCAGAAGGAAGAAAACGACAAAAAATAAAAAATAAAGACAGGATTTACTAGACAAAGCTGCAGTCTGTGAAGAGCATGTGCCAAAAGTAAGGCTTCCGAAACGCAGGTCATCTGGTGGGGGGAGGTTCTGGTGACAAGTGATCATCTTTCAATTATTCTCTAAAGCATACACATATGTATTGTGTGTCCTTTTATATGTGTCCATGATGATTAAAGAAAACTGTAGAAGCAGGTGCACTGGCACACACCTGAAGTCTCAAATCACTTTGTGAGGCTGAGGACTTGAGCTAGGATTCTGGGTCAGTTTGGACAACATAGCAAGACCCTGTCTCAAAAATAACATTGTTTTGGGATAGGGGAGGTAATTCAGTGGGTAAGAGTGCATGTTTCACAAGCATGCGGACCTGATTGTAAACCCTCAGCATCCACGTAAAAAGCGGCATGTGGCTGTGTATGCTTGTAGATTTAGCCTAGAGGACCAGAGCAAATGGATCCCAGGAGCTACAGTCCAGCCAGCCTAGCTGAAATAAGCTTCATGTTAAGTAAAACCCAGTCTCAAAGGGAACAAAGCAAACATCAACAGAGGATGTCACTTGATAGCCTTCTTCTTACTTCCATGTGCAGTGTGTGTGTCTGTGTGTGCGTGTATTTGTGTGTGTTCATGTGTATGCATATGCATGCACACACATACCTACACACACAAATACAAAGAGTTGTTTGGGGGCCAGACATGTAATTCTGAGGTAGAATCCATGCCTGAGGCCCTGGGTTAAATCCTCAGTACCATTTTTTTAAATTTCAACAAAAAGTAAATTGCATATCAAATTACCATGGAAGAGATTTAAAAAAAAAAGAATACAGGCTTTCATGTGGCCCGGGCTGACTCTCTAACTTCCTATGTAGCTAAGAATGGCCTTAAACTTCTATTCTTCCTGCTCTACTTCCTTAGTACTCAAGTTACAGAGTGCTGGGATTACAGATATATGCTACCACACCCAATTTTACATTACACTGGGGATTAAACCCAGGGCATCATGCACACTAGGCACTCCACCAACTGAACGATATCACCAGCCCCAAAGTTAGTTCCTGAAAGCCTAGAGTACAAGAAGAGCTGTGGAGCACTTGTCTGGCAGGCCATAGATTCAATACCCAGTACTGAAAAAAAGGTCAGGGCAAGCAACACATAACTGCAGTTCTCATACTCGGGGGGGGGGGGGGGGGAGGAAGGGGGAGGCCGGGGGCCTATGGCAGAAGGATTGCTGCAAATTTGAGGACAGCCTGAGCTATGTGGTGAGGTCATGTCAAGGAAGAAAGAAAGAAAGAAAGAGAGAAAGAGAGATAGAGAGAAAAAGAAGGAAGGAAGGAAAGAAAGAAAGAAAGAAAAAGAAAGAAAGAGAGAAAGAATGGGAAGGGGAGAGGGAGGAAGGGAGGATGGTGCAGAGGAAGATAGGGGAGGATAGAGAAAGTTGGGAAGGAAGGCCAATAGGAGATAGGTAGATGGAGAAGGAGGAGCCAGGGGTCTCTTAGTCTAGTGTTCTCAAAGAAAGCAGCATGCTCTGTGATCATTAACCCAACCTGGCCGAGTAGCTACTGCAGCCCCAACAATACACTCACTACTACAGTTCCATGACCAGAAAGGCTTTCCCTTCTCTGGCCCTATTCAGAAGGCTATTTTTAAGCAGGTCTTAATTAATTGTGCAGTAAGGCCAGTCCAGTAAAGACGAATGAAATTGTCATCTCCCAGCTCCGTAAGTGAATCAGCAGGCCAGGCACCATTTAACATTAACCCAGTTACCGTGTACTCCAATCATCAGACCCTACGTGTAGTGCTTTGAAATGTTATTACTCTCCCCAGTTCTTTAGGCTCAGTACATCCTGAAATGCTAGTGCAACCAAACCTGATGAAGTGCAAGGCACTGCGTGAGGTTTACACTCATTTACTTCATCACAATTGTACCTTGGTGAGCTAACAGAGCATTAATGAACAGAATTCAAATGGGGTGGAAATTCCTCTTAAGTGGGAAGGAGTTAAAGCACTGCAAAAAGCCAACAGTCATCTGTAAGCCTAGGGTGACCCTGTACACAACTAAATGTTTAGTTTATCCGATTAAAGGGAAATTCTATGCCCAGCCTCAAAGGCCTCCCACAAGTCAATCCTTATTAATCATAATTTTACCTGTAGCAGCTGAAGACCACTGACCACCACCTGTGGTATTAAACAGGACTTATGTTTTTATAGAATTTCACCTTTCAGCAGACAGAGAATATAGCAGCCAAGTTAGCAAAGAGAACATATCTGGGGCACTGGAGTAGTTTATATTTCTCCGTCGTCTGCATAGTCATTAACAACTTTAACAATTTTTCATGACATTCACAGGTTTTACAAAAGGCACAGGCAGCACTTCACAGTGGGAACTTTCTTCCAAGTGAAGCTCTTTCTTTTGAATACTAGAGGGTTAGTAGGCATGGTGTAGTTTTCATGCTAAAATGAGATTTAATTACAATTTAGATTAAGAAATGAGTCACCAGGTTCAGTTTAACATGCTGAACATTAAAAAAAAAAAAAAAACCACAATTCTTTTCTTGCCTCTACTCCCTTCTCTGCCAGGTTTGTAATCTCTAACATATGTTCCTCATAAGGACTGCTCGGTGAAGAGCAATCAAAAGTATGGAAATAACACACAATGCTTAGCAATTTTGATGTGTCATACGATTAAAAACACAATACAGTAAATATTTAGAGCCAAGCAGAGCTTTTTATTTCCTGGAACATAGATCTAGCCTGATCATTTGGTAGCTTCAAAGTTGTGACTCCTGCTGTGATGTTTTGAAAACTTTCAGCAATGGTGACCTTTTAAAAGAACGTTCAGTGCAAGTGTGGACAAGGGACTTATAAATATTCCTCAGAAGGTTCAGAATAGGAAGGACAGCACATTTAAGATGTGGTCATGATGATGGCAATGGTAGCTCGCACTCTGTCACTAACTACCTGCTGCATCTAAGCTGACAAACACCTGAGGCTGCTCCGCATGCCACCCTGCTGGCTGACTCTCTCCTAAGTGGTTTTAATCTGCTACACATAGGAAACTCAAAGCTTGTGGTTCAAAGGGGACAGAGGAGCACTTGGCAAGGTATAATTAAGGCAGCAAAGTGCAAATGCATTTTTAAAAACAGTGAGTTAACCTAAGGTATCCATATACTGACAAGAAGGTGGCTTAAATTAAATAATCTACATTCCAGATTAGGGGAGAAAGGCGGGTCTAGATTTTTGCCTCAAATAAGAACAGTAAAATTTATCTCAAGCTTTGATGGCATTGTGAATGTGACATAAAGCTATTTGATGTTCTAGTAGCAAAGTGATAAAAGAAAAATCCCTCAAAGACTAATTTGCATTGCCTGAGTCTGGAGAAAACATAAAGTAAGCCAATCAGAAAAAAAAGGGGAGTGAAGTTTGAAACAGCTGTCTCTGTCAGTTATATTTAGGTCTGAAGACTCAGGGATGGTCTTTAGAAACACACTGCCCGAATAAGGAGCCACACAAAGAAATCACTGAATCCGCTTTTTGCTATGGAAAGCCTTTTGCAGGCTTCCCCTCCCAACAAAAATCTCCTTGTGTTTAAAACTAGAAAGCCTCTTACAGTGCAAGAATATAAATTCTGATTTGGAATCCCTAACCAACATGCCATTAGAAAGTTACCTAGGGGGCTGAACAGTAACTGATTAAGTGAACTAGTTAAACACTAACAAAAACACAAGAGGGGAGGGGGGAAACCCTCTTGTGTAGACCTTGAAGAGTTGTTTCAGTAACATCACAGGCTGTGGAAGGGCTAACGTCTTCCACTATCAAAACAGCACACAGAGAAATGGAACAGGTTATTGGTATGTGTCAAAGAACTTGGAAACAGTCCTTTTAAAAAAAAGTGTCTTTTCTGGTTTGTTGGGACATGTTATATTTCTATAAAGGTACAGCTCCTTCAGCATGGTGCCTAGCACAAGATACTCATCCTGTGGCCATTTAAAGGACTCCCATTCAACAGTAAAGTCTTTACTTATCAGGACATTGGGATAGTTGTGAGGGCATCCTATTGGGACTCTAGGTGAGAGAAGCATGGGAGAATGGGGAAATAGAAAGATCCAGAGGGTCCTAGAAACCTACCAGAAGAAGATTATGATGAGCGGATTTGGGCCCAGGGGTTCTGCTCAAACTATGGCACCAGCCAAGGACAATACGTGCAATAAACATCGAACCCCTACCCAGATCTAGCCAATGGACAGGAGAGTGGGGCCTGACTTTCACACGTACTCTGGTGCCTCATATTTGACCATGTCCCCTGGATGGGGAGACCTGGTGGCACTCAGAGGAAAGATAGCAGGCTACCAAGAAGAGACTTGATACCCTATGAGCATATACAGGGGGAGGAGGTCCCCCTCAGTCACAGTCATAGGGGAGGGGAGTAAGGGGAAAATGGGAGGGAGGGAAGAATGAGAGGATACAAGGGACAGGATAACCATTGAGATGTAATATGAATAAATTAATAAAAAAGAAAAAGGAAAAGAAAAAAACAGTAAAAATGGAGGCCCTAGCATGGGCCACTTGTCACTTCCACAGTGACTTCCTTTTTCAGTTCTTCCACTGGCTCTTCCACTCAAGACCTGTCCATAACATACATTCTGTCACATTTCACTTCATCTCCATGCTTAAGAACCTATTACAGGTACAGCCCGCTCCATCAGTCAACTTCTGTGGTATCTTTTCATCTGCAATGCATCTTGCTTCCCATTTTGTTTTTCCACTTACCAAACTCAGTGGCCAAAAGCATATGCCAGCCAACTGGGCCTTGCATGTAAATGTTGAATACATAATACTCTGAAATACTTAGATGGACCTTGCAATACTTATTCGGGGTGGTTCTCTTGCTGTGCATCTATATACATGTGATCCTCATGGTTAAATACGAAAATGCCATCATAACTCTCTCTAGATAACCTCTTTCCCAATGAGTCCCCCTCACCATCCCTGGGAAACTCCTAAGTTTTCCCACAGCCAAGAAGCTGGCATCGCTAGACAGCACATTAGTACCATATCCAACGAGCAATCTGACTCTTTTGCAGCATCCTCTTTTGATTTGAATACCACCCCTGTCCTCACTTCACGTAGGAATCCTCAGCTTTGGCTGAGTCACAGTGCAGATTACAAGTGTCAAGTATTTATGACATGGGAAAGACAAGGCAGACGAAACTGTGAAGAAAGACAGGCAAGAAAAAGAGTGACGGCCATAAAGAGATAACGGAACTGCAACATCTCCTGTACGTACTACCTAACCGCAAGGATCGCTGAGAATCATGGGAAGAAATTGAGAACGCAAAGCATAGCAGAAAGGAATAGGGATCGCCTGGAAACAAGCCGGACTCTAAATTCTGGTACTTCTACCCTCATTCTTTGTTTCCACTGGATGCAGCCAATCCTCCGAATTCCCCAAAACGTTAGACACTTGTTAGGGTTTGCGTGTTCTCTAGCCCCTGCTCCTAATATCTGCTCTAATCTGGAAGTACCTGGCCCGACATGGTTTCACTAACAGTAGAGCCAGGGTGCTAATTGCTAAAGTTAGAGAAAGCAACGCGAAGATTGCTATCTGCATTCTTCTACCTAATGGAATGCCACATAAACTAGAACAGAGTCGGAAATCACGGAGCTTGACTACTAACCTAGGGCAGCACACATGTGAGACAAGTATTCTACCAGGGAAGCCCATTTTTCCTTAATTTGAGACCATATCTCACTGGGCTGTTGAGGGTGACTCTGAACTCCTTTTGCTAGCACCAGCAGTTCATACCTAGTCCTGCCTCAGCTTCCTCAGGCATTTGAGATTACAGGCCTGCTGCACTAGACCTGTTACAAACACTACCCCGTTCCACTACTGTTCTTTATCCATTCATTGTCAAAGTGGGGCTGACATAAAGATGGGTAATGTAATAGACAGGGAGAAACTGTCTTAGCACTACAAACCACGATGCTAACAACTCATCCAGGTAGCATGACTCTGCCTAGTACCTTGTAACTAAGTCTATACTGGGCTTTTTCTTTCAAGATTCGAAAAATAAAAATAAAAAAAATAAGGGCAAGAGATTGCCAATGAATTCCATAATGGGGGAAAATACCTCGAGACCCTTCCTAGGTCCATGGGAAGAATGTGATATCATGTACAGAAAAAAGGAGTATTAAACACCAGAGCTGGTGATACAGGTCAGTATCAGAGCACTTACACTAGTACATATACAAGGCCCTGGATCCAGTCCCCAGTACCACAAAAACAAAGAGACCAACAAGCTAGTCATGTTGGCATGCTGCTGTCATCTTAGCATTTAGGAGAAAGAAGCAGTTCAAGGCCAGACTCAGCTACATAGCAAGTTCCATACCAGCCTGGACTATATGAGGCCCTATCTCAAAAACAAAACATAAGCAAACAAGACAAGACAAAAAGTCACATATATAGCTCATCTAAGAATTACTCTTAAAGCCAGATCTGCTTGTACATAACAATACATGTGTTACTCACTACAGTGCTGGCTAGGGTAGTACAAGCCTGTGAACAATGAAAGTATCCTAATCCCATGGGACTGATGTGCTTTGGGACACAAAAGACCCCCCAGATACATTATGTGAATAAAACGTGTCTGAAAAGCCTACGTAGGACTCAGTGTGATAACTCTGGCCTGTAGTCCTAGCACTTAGAAGGCTGATGCAAAGGGCTATTATGAGTTTGAGGCTAGCCTAGGATACACAGAGATACCTTGTCTCAAAAAAAATCATAGAGTATGCTTCTTTTTTAAATATATGTCTGGCCTAGGGATGCAGATGAGTGCCTCATGTACTCAAGGCCCCAACTTTTGTCACTATTACCATGGGACAAAAATAAGAAAAAGAGAGCCCAGTACTATGATGCACGCCCTGTTAATAATCCCAGCACTTGGGAGGCTGAGGCAGGAGAATTGCCACAAGTTTTAGATTAAGACCCTTTCTTAAAAATTAGAGAGATCAGCTGAGCATGGTGGCACTTCTTTAATCCCAGCAGAGAGCAGGCAGATCTCTGTGAGTTCGAGGCCAGCCTGGTCTATAAAGTGAGGTTAGGCGAGCCAAGGCTACACAGAGAAACCCTGTCTCAAAAACAAAACAAAACAAAACCAGAGACATTGAGAGTCAGGGACAGTCAATCAGTATATAGGCATGACTAGATACAGAAAGAACTGAATGGAGGGGGTCACATTTCATCCCTGTTAGCAGTTCTATCTGGAGTAGAAAGAAGAGGAGAGCTTCTGCATGGTATTGAAACAGGTTTTATTTTTGTTGATTTTATATATATATATACATATATATATATATATATATTCATATGAATTTATTTATTTTAAGTGCTGGGAGATGGAAACCCATGGCCTTGTACACACTACACAAGTGCTCTACCTACCACTGAGCTACTCGAGCGACTCTTCCAGAGTCCACAGAAATGATTTAAAGGAAAAAAACTAGCCAGGTGGGTGGTGCACACACCTGTAATCTCAGCATTCTGGAAGGCAGAGGCAGGTAGATCTCTGGGAGTTTGAGGCCAGCCTGGTTTACAAAGTGAGTCCAGGACAGTCAGGGTTACACAGAGAAACCCTGTCTTGCAAAACAAAACACAAAATAAAAGCAAGAAAAATAGTAACACAGAAGAATAGAAACAGGAGCTACAGCTACATGATAACACAGCTACAGTATGCGTGATTTCTGCCCCCAAGAAACATTCCGTTTGTGTCCCTGAAGCAGTATAATACCCTTTTCCTTTACCGTTGAGCAGGAACTGAACAAGGGAAGGTGGGCAATGATCTCACAAATGTTAGTCCTATCAAAGGATTGCAACAGTAGATTCACTGTTTATAAATAAATAGGAGGCTGGGGGCTAAATACAAATGATGGAGGGTCTGCCCAGCACACCGAAATCCCCAGCTTCAACGCACTGGACTGAAAAACAAATCAGCTAGAAGTAATGTCTTGTGCTTAGATTTCAAGTACCCCAGACAGTAAGGTATGACGACAGCCACGAGTTCAAAGGCAGCCTTGTCTACATAGTGAAATTGTGGCTAATCTGGGCCATAGGGTGAGACCTGGTGTCAAAAAACCCAAAACTCAACTTAATAAAAATAATAAAAACATAGAACTTTCACAATCAGTTATACTAATTAAACAGTTTAGAAACTCTTTTTTTTTTTTTTTTTTTTTTTTTTTTGGTTTTTCGAAGCAGGGTTTCTCTGTGTAGCCTTGACTGTCCTGGACTCACTTTATAAGCCAGGCTGGCCTCACAGTGATCCTCCTGCCTCTGCCTCCTGAGTGCTGGGATTAAAGGCCTGCACCACCACCACCCGGCTCAGTTTAGAAACTCTCATTCCTATCTTTAGAATAAGAAAGGATAGAAAATACAAAAATCAATTATTTTTTTCCTGGACCCATCAGAGAAATAAGGCCCCAGAAGAAACTGCCACTCTGAAGTCTGAAGAGAGAGCTTATATAAAGACTCCCAGCTGAGATCCGCTTACCTGGAATATATCGGAGTAGGGCCATGATACAACAGTGAAAGGTAGAGATGCTCAAATGGTGCCGTGAAGGAATGAGCTGCTAGCGCTGTGAGGACTAGCATCCGTCTGAGAAAGCCACCGTCCCAGGAGGAGTCCCACACCAAAGTGCTGCTTCCAGAATCTTCACCAAGTAAGTTCTCCCAGTGAAGATCCTAGATCTCCCAGTGAAGATCCCTCCCCTTGACTAGGGGAGGGACGAGTAAGCCTTGTGAAATATGCCCGGAGGTCTCCTCACAACAAAACAAATATGCTCCAGGGAAAAAGACTTTGCCTGAGCTTGATTCCTGGGTGGGGGAAGGGCATTCCTCCTGCTCCAGCCCCTAAGCTTTCAGTTTCACCTGAGGGGGAACACATCAAGGCCAGGGCTTCAAGGAAGTAGATTGTGAATTTGAAAGGGCAGAGAAGGTAGGAAAAATCACTTGGAGAACTTGTGAAGGTCACAGCACAAGACACAGTCCTGGTAAAACACCAAGGATTAATCCACCTGTGATGTTGCCTTGTCCCTCAGCCTTTAGCACTACACCATCATGGCTCTGGTACCCTAAGAGGAAATTATAGTTGAAAGAGTTGCAAGACACATCATCTCTAGGGGAGCTAGATGTAGGCAAACCCAGAGTCAAAAAGGGAAACAAAAACAAATTCACCATAGAAATTCAATCCCTGTTGATGCCTAGTTATCCCAAATAACAACTCAATGCCTAGCTACTTTGCCATAAATACACAAAATTAAACTATAGCACAGCAATGGGAAAAAAGAGCTGAACTCTACTCCCCTCCCCCAGAGAAATTAGACATCATACTTTCATCTAAACTATGGGTTAACAACTCTCCAAAAAAATTTTTAGATTTTTTTTCAAGTAAGCTAGGCATGGTGGTAGAAGCATGGAATCCTAGTACTTGGTGGGGGGCGGCGCAGAAGGCTACGGAGTTCAATGCAAGCCACAGTCACATAGTAAGTTTGCAGCCATTCCAGGGCATGTGTATGAGACTGACTCTCAATATTACACACATGCATAGGTACTTAAGTGAAAGGAAAGAACGTATCAATATCATAGGAGGTGCTAGGCATGCTCTTCTGAATCCCAGCTACTTAAGAGGCTGAGGCAGGAGGATCGGAGGTTTGAGATTGACAGAAATTACACAGTGAGTTAAGTTAAATGTCAGCCTGAATTACTTAGTAAGATTGGTCTCAAAATAAGAAACAAAAGGTGCTAGGGAGAGAGAGCTGAGACAGGAGAGTTGCTTGATCGGCATGTATGAGTCACTGGCTTCAGTCCCTAGTATCAGATAAGTAATAAACACATTTTTAAGCAGATACAATTCAATAGCACAGCGATTGCCTAGCATGTATGAGATCTTGGTGCTCTGTCCCAAGTACTTCAAAAGTACACACACACACACACACGCACACACATGCACACACACACATGTACACACACGCGCACACAAACGCACACACACGCACACACACACACAGAGAAAGGGGGGATTTTAAAGCAGTGTTAGAGGAGAATTTATATCGTGAAATTAAAAGTCTCTATTAGAAACAAACAGAGAAGCCAGGCATGGTGCTTCACCCTTGAAATCTCGGTACTGGAGAGATTGAGACAGGAAGAGAGCCACAGGTTCAAGGCCAGACTGAGCTCTGCAAAGAGACCCTAACTCAAAATAAAAACAACAGTAAAAATACAGAGCAAATGTTTGTTGCCATTATAACCTGATCTCAAAGCTTATGTGGAAAAGGAAAACACCTAGAACAGTGAGCCAACAGAGTACTGGAGATAAACCAAGCTCAAAGACTCACAGTAACCAGTTTTAACATTTACTGTAAAGTTATAGGCAATCAAAACAAGGTGACTTTTTTTTTTTTGACATTAAAAAGATCAAACTCAGGCATCAAAAGAAAAGATGCAGAGACCAAAGGAACAGAATACAGAGCCCAGAAAGACTCATAGATACAGTAGTCTAATTTGTGATGAAGGTAGACAGGCAACTGAATCAATGGCTAAGAGACTGTTTTCAACAACCTGTACTGCAAAGACTGGGCACACATAAACCACACACAGCTGTACTTGGTTTCCCAGGTACACTGAAAAAGGCAGGAAAACTTAAATATCCTGTTAGCATCAACCTGGGCTATGTAGAGAGACACTGAGTCAAGGAAAACAAGATGGCACAAACATTAATTCAAACCTTATAACAAATCTAAATGAAAGATGTAAAACTTCCAGGAGCTAACACAGAAGAAAACCAACAATAGTCAGGGGCTTAATAATTTGTTTTTACCTACAACACCAATAGTATTAGCTACAAAATAAGTAAGAAAGATGAGCAATAAAAATAGATTATATTGCTGGGTGTAGTGGCACATGCCTGTAATCCCAGCACTGGGGAGGCAGAAGCAGGTGGATCGCTGTGAGTTCGAGGCCAGCCTTGTCTACAAAGCGAGTCTAGGACAGCCAAGGCTACACAGAGAGGCCCTGTGTCGAAAAACAGAAACAAACCAAAAAAAGCATTACATTAAAATTTGTAGCCTACAGGGTAATAAAAGGGTGCAAAAAGCTTAGCTTTGATCCCTCATATGACAATAAAAATGTTTTTAATTTTTCCTTTTCAAACACTATTGGAAAGATAATAATAATTTTTTAAAAAGCCATGGACTTGAAAAGCATGTTATCTAATAAAAAAGAGTAGTAGTCACAGTACAAAGAGCCCTGGAGCCTCAACCCTAGATAAGGAACCATGGGCAACAAAGAGATGCTGAAAGCAGAGGGCATGATGTTCCCTAGAGAAAAGCCCTGGAAAGGGTATCCAATGCATACAGGTAACAGGCGACATACAGACTGAACAGATTGTAACTATGTATTAGGAATACACACACATACACACACACACACACACACACACACACACACACACACACAGGGGAGGGAGAGATATATCAAAGTATAAAAAAAGCCATGAATTTCAGAGTTGATAGGGGTATGGGGGGGATTGGAGAGAGGAAAAGGATGAGTGAACTCGTCTGATTATAATTTTAAAAATATAAACATTTTTATAAAAATTGCTGTGGGATAGTTCACATTGCATGAAACAATAAAAAAAAGCAAACTACTGCAAGGCAAACCTCAACGGTAAGAAAAGAACCTGCACTCCAGACAAGGAAGCAGGTAGGCTGGCTGCAGCCCTTCACCTCCCATTCTGCTCTTCCAGACCCAGTCCCTCAGCCCTATCCCCAACTCTGCAACAGAATACCTGCTGAAACCTCCTTTCCCACCCTGCCCTACAGCCTGCAGAGCACACAGATCTTCCCCTCCCAGCATTCCTCTCCCTAGTCATTGCTCTATCCCAGCCCCCAACTCCAGCAGGCTAATTACTACATGCCTGCAAGCAAGAAAGTGCAAGACAGAGCTTCAGTTCTCCTCCCTGCTCTCAGCAATGCTGCAGTCCTGCTGTGATATCACCTCACTCTGGAACGCCATCCCCAGGGGACTGACTAAGCTGGTCCTTGTGGAACACCCTGCTTTCCTCCTTGTTGGGAAGACCCTCCACAGCCACGAGCCTCTCCTCATTCCTAAGTCTCAGGGGAGCAATACCCAGAAATGCATTTCACCCCAAACCCTAATGCCCACACCTATCTGGACCCCAGGAGATATTCCTACAGGCAACACCGACAGAAAGCATACTCTCCTAAGAACCAGAGAGGAAACAGAAACCAAGGAACAAGACACTCAGCTAACAAAGACAAGACTAGACATTAACACCTAGAATTACACTCTTCCCAAGCCCAGATGCCTACATGCCACGATAAAAACACAATCAATAACAGCCAGGACAGTGTGTCTCCACCAGAGCCCAGCAACCCTACCAAAGCAGGCCCTGGGTGTTCCAACATAGCTAAAGTACAAGAAAAAAAGACCTTAAAACAGTCTTTATGAATGTGGCAAAAGTCCCTAAAGAGGAATAAATCCCTTAAAGAAATATAGGAAAGCTAGGCATGGTGGCGCATGCCTGTAATCCCAGCACTCAGGGAGGCAGAGGCAGGCAGATCTCTGTAAATTCAAGGCTGGCCTGATCTACAAAGAGAGTAGAGGACAGCCAAGGCTACACAGAGAGAGACCCTGTCTCAAAAAACAAAAACAAAACAAAAGAAACAAACAAAATAAGAAATCCAGGAAAACACACATACACACACACACACACACACACACACACACACACCAACAAAACAAAACAACAACAAAACAGTGGAAGGAAATGAATAAAACCATTCAAGACCTGAAAGTGAATATAGAATCAACAACAACAACCTTAATGAAATCTGGAAATGAAAGTTTTAGAAACTCAGACAGGAAGCACAGAGGCAAGCTTCACCAATAGAATACAAGAGACAGAAGAGAGAATCGGAGGCATTGTAGACACAGTAGAAGAAATGGATGTCTCTGTCAAAGAAAATATAAGGGCTGGAGAGATGGCTCAGAGGTTAAGAGCACACTGTCTGCTCTTCTGAGTTCAGTTCCCAACAACCACATGGTGGCTCACAACCATCTATAATGTGATCTGGTGCCTTCTTCTGGCCTGCAAGTGTAAACGCAGGCAGAACACTCATATACATAAAATAAATAAATAAGATCTTAAAAGAAAAAAGAAAAGAAAATGTAAAACCAAAAAAACTCCTAGCACAAAACATGCAAGAAATCTGGGGGACACTATGAGAAGACCAAATCTAAGAATAGTGGGGATATAGGAAGAAATATCCCAAGTCAAAGGCCCAGAAAACATTTTCAACAAAATCACAGAAGAAAATTTCCCTAACCTAAAACAGGAGATGTCTCTATAAATGTACAAGAAGCACACAGAACAGCAAACAGACTGGAGCAGAAAAGAAAGTCCCCTTAGCAATGATAATCCAAACACTGAATGTACAGAACAAAGAAAAGAATATTAAAAGTTACAAGGGGAAAAGATCAAGTAACATATAAAGGCAGACCTATTAGAAATATACTCAACTTCTTGATGGAGATTCTAAAAGCCAGAAGGGCTTGAACAGATGTGGTACAGACACTAAGGATCACAGATGCCAGCCAGCCAAGACCACTAAACTCAGCAAAGCTTTCCCTAACAATATATGGAGAAAACAAGACATTCCATAATAAAACCAAATTTAAGCAATCTACAAATCTAGTACAACAGAAGGTGCTTCTTAAAAAGTAAACTCCAACCTAAAGGGGTTAACTGCATCTAAGAAAACACAGAGAATAAGTAATCTCAGACCAGAAAAGAGGAGAGAGACACAGAGAGAGACAGACAGACAGACACAGAGACAGAGATAGAAACAGACAGACAGACACACACAGAGAGAGAGAAACAGAGAGACAACAAAATAACAAGGATATCAACAATTGAATATCAATCATTGAAATCTTTCAACATCTTTGCTCCCCTAATAAAAAGACAAAGACTAGAAACGCACCATAACATCAAGGATATATACCACCTTAGGGTTAAAAAAAATGGGAAAAAGATACTCTAAGCAAAAGGACCCAAGAAGCAAGACAGTGTATCCATTTTAATATCTGACAAAATAGAGTTCAAAGAAAAATGAATTAGAAAACATAGCAAAGGGCACTAATTCCTAACAAAATAAAAATCCTCCAAGAGGACATTGCAACTCATAACATCTATGCCACAAATACAGGGGCACCTAAGTTCAGAAAAGAAACACTTCTACATCTTAAATCACATATTGGCCCTCACATACTGAGGATGGGAGACTTTAATACCCTACTCTTGCCAGTAACAGGCTTCCAGACAAAACCTAAACAGATAACTGCTGGAGCTAAATGATGTTATAAACCAAATGGATCTAACATGTTTACAGAATATTTCACCCAATCACAAAAGACTATACCTGCTCCTCAGCACCTTTTGAAAATTTCTCCAAAATTGACTACATGCTCAGGCACAAAGCAAGTCTCAGTAGATACAAGAAAATTGAAAGGACGCCCTGTATCCTATCTCACCACCATGGATTAAAGCTAGATTCTAACAATAGAAAGCTTACACAACTCATGAAAACTGATCAACTCTCTACTGAATGAACAATGGGTCAAGACAGAAATGAAGAAAGAAATTAAAGACTTTCTAGAATTGAGTAAAAATGAATAGACAACATACTCAAACTTATGGGACACAATGAACATGGTTCTAAGAGGCAAGTTCATAGCACTAAGTGCCTACAAAAAACAAACAAACAAAACTAGAGAGATCTCATATTAGCTAATTAACAGCACTGCTGAAAGTTTTGGAATACAAAGAAGAAATCACTCCCAAAATGAGTAAACAGCATAAAATAATCAAACTAAGGGCAAAAATCAATAAAACAAACAAACAAACAAACAAAACACAAAAAAAAAATCAATGAAACAGAGTTGGTTATTTGAGAAAATAAATAATAGCATTAGGAAAGAGAAATACAATTAATAATTATGGAGGGATGGGGAGACTGGAATGGGAGGTTCAAATAGGTGTGAGGCAGGGAGACTAGAAAGGGAATGTGGGGAGAAATAGCTAAAATTAAGGGCCATCTGAGGGGTAGTATTTAAACCTAATATAGTAGAAGCTTCCTAAAATACACACATATGTGAAGATGATCTAAATGAAACTGCCAAATAACAGAGAAGACAGAGTTTTAACTGGCCACCTCTTGTCACCAAATGAAGCTTCCAGTAATGGGACTGGGTTACATCTAATTGAGTTATTGGCCAAAGGGTCCCATGGGAATCCTCAAACAACCCAGGCTATTGCCAAGACAATAGATTGCTTTCCACAAGCTGACAGCAAGGCCACATTGCTCAAGAAACACCTACACAACCCATTGAATATGGAGAAGTTGAACTGGTGCCTACCTAGAGCCCCAATGTCCCAGTGTCTTTGGTACAAGAAGGTAGTCTGCCCACCATAAAAAAAAAAAGAAATACAAATATCAACCCAACCACAAAACCTTTGATCTACAATGGGCAGTGTCTGCAAGACATGCTAGGGCAATTAATGGTGGCACAGAGCTCGTGGGAATAATCAACCAAAATCTTATTTGACTTAAGGCCCACTGTACAAGATAGAAGCCATATTGATGCTGCTTCGGTAACCAAGAACCTGAGACTAGATAGCCCAGGGACCTATGGTAAAACCAAATACTACCGGTCAAACAAACAAATAAGGTTTGGCAATAAAACGACCCCAAATAACATTCTGCTTATACTTATAGATCTGTGCCTGCCTCAGCCATCATCAGAGAAGCTTCCTCCTGCAGCAGATGGGAACAAATACATAGACCCGCAGCCAGACAGTCTATAGAGTAGGCTTTTGAACATTAAGCTCTGAAATGTGTCCTCTGAAAATGAGCCCCACCCTCATGGCTCAGGGGCTCCAAAGATGAAGAAGTAGAAAGAATGTAAAAGCCAGAGGGGATGGAGGACACCAAGAAAATAAGGCCCTCTAAATCAACATGGCCAAAGCTTATAAGAACTCACAGAGACTGAGGCAGCACACACAGGGCCTGCATCAGGTCCCCTGTATATATATTATGGCTTCCACTTTAGTGTTTGCATGGGATTCTTAAGTGTGCAAACTAGTGGATCTTGGTTTCTTGTGCCTTCTCTTGGGTTTGTTTCTGTTTTCATTTGTTTTGTCCAACGTTAATGTGCAAGTTTTTGTCTTCTTGTTATATTTTATTTATTTAAAAATGGTAGAGCTGTAAGCAGGCCTGTATGGCATTTTCTGTAATTAGTTATTAGTGATTGATAGGGGGAGGGCCCAGATGATTATGGGTGGTGCCGTCCCCTGGGATGTTAGTCCTGGGTTCTATAAGAGAGCAAGCTGAGGAAGCCATGAGGAGCAAGCAAGTACACAATCAGCTCCTTCCTCCAAATTCCTTTCCCAGCTATTTTTGATGATGACCTGTTATATGGAAGTGCGACTGAAATATCCCCCCCCCAAAAAAAATCTAGAAGCAATCAAGATGCTTTTCAGTAAGTGATTAGATTAAAAATGGTGATATATCTACATAATGGAACTATTATCCATTAAAAGAAAGGAATGATGGGCTGGAGAGAGATGGCTCAGAGGTTAAAAGCACTGGCTGTGCTTCAAAAGGTCCTGAGTTCAATTCCCAGCACCCACAGGGTGGCTCATACCCACCTAGAATGAGATCTGATGCTCTCTTCTGGCATGCTGACACACATGCAAGCAGAATACTGTATAAATAATAAACAAATAAATCTTTTCTTTAAAAAAGGAAAGGAATGAGCTGTCAATCTACATAAAGATGTTGAGTCTTTTTTTTTTAAAGCCTTTCATTATTTTGTGTGATGTACATTTGTGTACACATGTGGATGTCAAAGGAAAACGTATGGGAGTCAGTTCTCTTCCTCTACCACATGGGACTTGGAAATGGAACTCAAGTCTTTAAGCTTGGGAGCATGCACCCTTATTCACCAAGAGAGCTCATTGGTTCTGCTGAATCTTTTTGCTTTCTTTTGATACAGGCCTTGTTATGTTGCCCAGGCTTGCCTTGATTTTCATGTCTTAACCCTCTTGAGTTGGGATATCAGGCATACACCAGTACACCCAGAGGCATTGGTGAATCTCAACTTCATTTGGGTAAGTCAAAGGAGCCAGGCAAGATAGGTTACATGGTACATGTGACTCCAAATACATGACAGCAAAACAACAAATTCTAGAAGCTTAGAGTGTAAGGGGTAGAATAGGTAAAGTACAAGAGGCTAATTTGTGTGAAACTGTTCTTCAGGGTAGCGTATTATGAATACATATCAATGTGCATTTGTCCAGCTCACAGAAATTCAGCTCAAAGAATTATGTGTGTGGCTTAAAGTATGCCATTTTTGAGAATTATTAAAATGTTTGAGGATCCCAGGTGGAATGGAGTAAGAAACAAAAGAATCTATCTGCATCACAAGTTTATGAAATAGCATCACTAAGGGGGATTAAGAGAGGACGGTTCTGACTTAAGTGAGTGTAGAAATGAATAGAACCTCTAAGACCAAAGACAAAAGGATTGGTGTGTAAATACTGTTGGTTGTAAAGTTGTTCCGCATGGTGGGTACTTGTTAATAATTCTGAAACCACTATACATTTATACTAGAAAAGGAGAACTAAGTAATGAATGACAGATAATGCAAGGTGGGTTTCTCACTGTCAGAGTAGAAGACGATAGGCAAAGGTAGAAGGCTAAAAGATCTGTGTGGTAATAGATTTTTAAAAAATAGAGACAAGAATCAGTTTGGCCTCATGTTCAGCTTAATAAACATAAACTAGATAAAGGTGACTACACACACATATACACTTTATGCCAGCAGACACATTATGTATTCAGTCGGCCTTGGTAGAATGCTAGGTACAGTGGTACATACCTATAACCCCAGCCTCTCCACACCCTGTCTCAAAAAATAGTGCCTTTGTGGAAATGGGCATAGCTAGTGCCCTGTCTTTGTTTCTAATTCAGGGCTAGAATAAAAGGAAAACAGGCTCCTTGAAAGATAGCTAGGATGTATTTCCTGCCTTGGTACTAGAGCAGCAAAATAATAACAGAGCAGATTAGTGTCAAAAAGTAAGAGGGGGGCTGGAGAGATGGCTCAGTGGTTAAGGGCACTGCCTGCTCCTCCAGAGGTCCTGAGTTCAATTCCCAGCAACCACATGGTAAGTCACAACCATCTATGATGTTATCTGATGCCCTCTTCTGCAGATAAAGCACTCATATACAATAAATACAATAAATAAATCTTTTTTTTAAAAAGTAAGGGGGTACTAAAGACAACTCCACAGTGACAGAAGAAACACTGTCGACTCAATGACAAAACTGGAACAACTTAAGCAACAAACTTAAGTAGGAATAGGTGAGAACCCAAAGTATAAAACAGTGCAAATACAAATATAAATGAATGGGAGAAACAGTGCAAACACAGCTATAAATGAATGGGTGAGAGTAGACAAAACTCCCATGTATAATACAACAATCTCAAGAAAGTGGGCATAATTCTTGTGCCCTTAAGCAAGGGCTTTTCACTCCTTTCTGAGGAGTGCAGAGTGGAAAGGAAGGAAAAACAGTAACTGTAAGTGCAGAAACCTGAGGAAAATCAGTCAGGTGACCAAAGCTATCATCAACAATATGTCAAGCTGATGGCACCACAGCTTAATCATGAGAAAACATCAGATACATTTCATTTGGTGGCATTTTATAAAATACCTGACCACTGCTCAAAACTGTTAGGGTCATGGGAAACAGGAGAAATCCAAGGATGTGTCACAACTAAGCAGAGTCTTAAGGAGACATGATGCCTCTGTGTAAGTGATAACCTGGATGAGATATGAGGTAAACACTAAGTAAATCTGAGTTTAATATAAACTTTAATAAAGATAAAGAAATGGGCAAAACACTAGCGGATGTGAATTTTGGAATCTGCCCATTTTCCTTATGAAGTAAAGGGAGCTTCTAAGCCTGTCAATATCATCATAGCTGTCATAAAGCCTGGCCTGGGAGGTTATATCTATAACCCAGGACTTGGGAAGTTACAGCAAGAGGGTTGCACTGAGTTCAAAGGCAGCCTATACCACATAGTAAGTACCAGCCCAGCCTGGGCCACAAAGTGAGACCCTGTATCAAAACTACCAAACCAAAAAACAACAAAGCAAAAAAAAAAAAGAAAGAAAGAAAGAAAGAAGAAAAAAAGATTTAGTTTTTCAAGCTGATGTGGTTTTTGGCCCCAAGGTACTTTTGACTCTGGCCTTTTCTTTTCAGCTCACAAAAGCACCAATAACCCCCGGTTTTCCCAGACCAAGTGTTTAGCAGAGTTCTGTACAATTGATCATAGCAGATAGCTTGGGGAACCCAACTGAGGGTTGCTTTTCAGACAGTCTTCCCATGAAGCTTAGGCCAGCCTAGGCTCCACTATTGTCTTCTCTGCCCTGAGTTCTTTACAGTTTGGAAGTACCAACAGCACTGCTGTGTTGTCTCCTTGGTGGATTTCAAGCCCTGTTATGCTTTTCATTCTATCACATTTGACTATTATGGTTATTTTCTGTTCCAACATATTAGGAAGCGGCCCTGAGACACAGTAGGTGGTATGGGAGAGCACAGCCTTCTCCATAACCAGCCTAGGCTTTAAAGTTACCCCCTGATTCTTTTCCAGCTCACCCCCAGTACCTCATTGGGCTTTTTCATTTCCCTTTTGCAATTTCTCGAGAGCCCACTATCCTTTCCTCTTGCTTCCTTTTGTTTTCACCAAGCCTTCTGATCTTTTGCCCAGAATGTTAAAGCAGTAAAAATTTCGCCATCCCCAAATTTGCCCTCAATTTGCCCTCTGCACTGTCAATTTTCCCAAACACAAATCTGATCATATCACTCCTCCACTTTTAAGTCGTCTGTTGGTGCTTTGGCTCCAAGATAAGATCACAAAGTGTACACAACATTACGCCATCTAGACGTCTGGCTAGCTCCCCTGCTCTGTACCTGCTGTGCCCCCTGCTGTTTTGACTGCCACCATCCACCTACATACCTTACCCTGGGAGGCTTAGACCTCAAAAAGACAGATTCACAGTCTGGGATTCAGTGGCACTATGAGACAATATAATGCTAACCTTCTCTATGAATGGGTACTCCATAGACACTGATGGGTGACTGAATGTACAATATGGGCACTATGTTCAGTTGTTCTCTCATTCAGTCACCCATCAGTGTCTATGGAGTACCCATTCATAGAGAAGGTTAGCATTATATTGTCTCATAGTGCCACTGAATCCCAGACTGTGAGTTTTAGTTACGGGCAAGTGCGAACAGACGAATGCCAAGAACAGCTCTGAATGTTTTCCCGTAACTAAAACTCACTTTTCCCCCTTCCTTCTCCCTGAGTGTTAGGGTTCTTTGTTTCCTAATGTATACTAGCTTTGCCATGCATCTAGTCATTCTTCAGAAATCAGTTCCTACATAGCTATCTGCAAAACAAGAACCACTCTTCCTAACTTTTAAGTTCCATGGAACTTACTTTTTAGTCCACGCTATCATGCCCCAGTACAAAATATAGCATTTTATGTATAATTTCACCACAATGTTTCAGTGACTTGTCTTTTCTTCTATTAATGGTTTCTTTGCTAGGAAATCCTATGTGAAGACATTAAATAAGGACATGACACTTTAAAAACAAAGTAAGAGAAATGCATCACTACAGAATAGACAAAGTTTTGCATGTGCCTCATAAAAAGAAGCCTCTTTACTTTGTGGGCAGATATTAATAAACTGCAAGCAATAAACCTTCTAAGAAACTATTGTAGAGTAGTAGAGGACTGCTTAGTTAAAAACACATTGCATTATCACAGGCAATGCCAAAAATCTTAGTTGGCTTCCGTTTTCTAGCCCATGAAATGGGAACAATGAGCAATTACTTACCCTGAACCCACAAAGGGACCTGGTGAGAATGCCATAAGCAACCACTTTTTACTAGAAGCAACAATTGATAGGTGATTTTTTAGTTTGGCCGGAAGGCATATATAAAAGCCCCTGTTAGTAAAGCCAGTTACTGCTACAACTAACATACTGTACATGCTGTAAGATGCATGTGCAGGGCTGGAGAGATGGCTCAGTGGCTGAGAGCACTGTCTGCTCCTCCAGAGGTCCTGAGTTCAATTCCCAGTAATCACATGGTAACTCACAACCATCTATAATGTGATCTGATGCCCTCTTCTGGCCTGCAGGTGTACATTCAGGCAGAGTAGTGTACACATAATAATAAATACATTTAAAAAGATGCATATGCATACAAGTGACATACAAATATACTTTCCTTTTTAGAAATGTGATAATAAGAAAAAACACAAAAGCTGGGTGTAGTGGCACACGCCTGTAATCCCAGCACTCAGGACAGCAGAGGCAGGAGGATCACTATGAGTTCCAGTCCGGTCTTGTCTACAAAGCAAGTCCAGGATAGTCAAGGCCACACAGAGAAACCCTGTCTTGAAAACAGCAGCAACAACAACAAAACCCCACAAAATATGGAGGCACAAATACCTCTCTTTTATGAACTTTAAATTCATAGGCTATCTTTTAAGATACCTTTCCTACTCAAATTTCTCGTCATCCTTGCTTTTGTTTTCATCTTGATTTTTGAGACAAGGTCTTCTTATGTAGCTTGAACTGAACACTCCATCCTTCTGCCTCAGCCTCCAAAGTGGTAGGACAACCAGCGTTCAGTGACACATCCTGCCTGTTGGTATCCTTTCAAACACATGGTTTTATTAGCTTTCTCTTCACTTTCTTCCCTTTTGGGGGGAGGGGAAATTGACTATTTTAGACAAGATCTCATTAGTGGATCTTAGTGGACCTAGAACTTACTATGTAGACCAAGCTAGTCTTAAATTTCTGGCAATCCTCCTGCCTCTGCCTCTCAAGTGCTAGGATTACACACATGAAAATTATTTTCATACTCCTATGTTCTTTCCAACTTTGTCATGTCTTCAGAGTCCTTCCATGTCATTCTTTTTTTTAAAAAGTGTTGGGGTATATTTTTTTTTTCAAGATAGGGTTTTTCTGTGTCACCTTGGCTGTCCTGGATTCTCTTTGTAGACCAGGTTAGCCTCGAACTCAGAGGTCTGCCTGCCTCTGCCTTCCCTAGTGCTGGGACTATAGACATGTGCCACCACACCTGGCAGTGCATTATTTTTTAATGTGTGTGGCTCTTTAGCTGTATGTAGGACTGGTGCCAACAGAGGCCAGAAGAGGGCATGAGATTCTGTGAAAATGGAGTAACAGATAGTTGTGAGCTGCCAGGTTGGTGCTGAGAACTGAAGCCAGATCCTCTGCAAGAACAGCAAGTACTTGTAATCACTATGTCACTCCTCTAGCCTTGATGGATTTTATTTTGTGTTTGTTTAGCTTTTGTTGGCATTTGAAATAGGATCTTCCTATATAGCTTGCTCGCTGACATTGAACTAGTGATCCCCTTGGCTCAACTTCCTGAGTGCTGGGATGATAGTTATATGTACCCATCTGACTAACTAAAGTGTAATTCCAAGCCTGACCTTGAACTCTTGATCTTCCTGATCTATAGCCTCCAGAGTGATAGGACGACAGGTATATATTACTATAAAAAGGAAAAAAGGGAACTGGGCATTTGGCCTGGTGATAACATGCTTGTTCAGCATGTATGAGGCCCTAAGTTCAATCCTTAATACTACACACAAATAGATAAACTGTCATTCTCCACTTATCTTTGATAATTTGGTTAATTTCCATCTACTCCAGTATGTATCATAGTAGATAATTCACTATGTAATAGGTATTCTATGAGATTTCTACATTCACACATTCTTATAGCTATAGATTCTATTAGTGAAATAAAGATTTATAATATCTTTAAAATGCCAGGCATCTTGGCACATACCTCAGCTACATAGTGAGCTCAAGGCCAGCCTTGACTATATGAGATTCTTTTTTGAGACAGGGCTTCTCTGTGTAGGCCTGGCTGTCCTGGAACTTGCTCTGTAGACCAGGCTAAATTTGAACTCTGAGATCTGCCTGCTTCTGTCTCTTGAGTGCTGGGATTAAAGACGTGCAACTGACTATATGAGACTCATTTTCAACACAATAAAACAAAACAAAACATCTTTTAAAAAAATCTCTACCCATGTCTGGGGAGATGGATCAGTGATTAAGACACTTGTTCTTGCAGAAGACCCAGTTTCAATTCCTAGCACCCACATGGAGGCTCACAGACATCCATAATTCCAGTTCCAGGAGATCTAACACCCTCTTCTGGTCTCTCTATTCCCCCCTCAAGCTAGCTATCTTATATGGAAGTAATGCCACCTGGAGTGGGCTAGGCTCTCTCACATCAATCATTAATCAAGAGAATTCCTCACAGATACAGTCACAGGCCATCTGTTCAGGCAAGTCTTCAACTGAGGTCCTCCCTTCCCTGGTGGCTCTAGATTATGTTAGGTTGGCAATAAAGGCTAACCACCACAACATTCAAGGCTGGGACTCAGCTATTTTGGCTCACCTCCCCCCCCCCCCGTCTTCTCGTCCCTCTATACAGTATGGCTGCTAACCCCTCTACAAAAGTCTGCTTTCTGTTTGTCATTTTCTTCTTCCTACCAAATAATCATTCTTGGCGGCGCTGCTATGTAGCAGTCTTCTCCAAAATCAAAGCCTTACATTTTGAAGGGAAGCTTGTTAAGACATAGGATGTTTATGAGGAGGTGAAACACCAGGATGCTCTAAGGCAGCAGTTCTCAATCTTCCTGATGCTGTGACCCTTTTATACAGCTCCTCATGTTGTGGTGACCCCCAACCATAACATGATTTTGTTGCTACTTCATAACTGTCAGTTTGCTAGTTATGAATCGTAATATAAATATCTGATATGCGACCCCTGTGAAAGAGTGGCTCAACCTCCAAAGGGGCTGTGACTCACAGGAAGTGTAGTAAGAATTTTGGAATTTTGGTTTCTTTTTAAAAAAAAAAAAACACACAGCAATATTATAAAAATATGTTTTCGTTTCACTCCCAGGTGTGGGGATACGAGGCTGCTTCACTGCAGCTGACTAGAATTTGCCTCATGCTCTGGCAGGGGTGTGGTTTTTGCTAGCTGCAGATAGTTTCTGCGAATGTGTGACATTTGGAATTCTGGGGGTATATAAATGCTAGGATCCTGAGATGTGGTCGGTCATTGGTTGCAGTTTGTTAAGTAGTCATGTGCAAAGAAGAAATAGGAAGAGGAGGAGGAGGAGGAGGAGGAGGAGGAAGAGGAAGAGGGGGAAGGGAAGGAGGAGGAAGAGGAGGAGGAGGAGGAGGAGGAGGAGATTGGATATCCTGCCAGCAAAGGTCAAAGTTGCCCCAAGGTGCTCCACACCAGAAATCAGCAGGAAATCATCTAACAATAGTGCTGCCCCCTTTCCTCTCTATCTTACTTTCTCTCTTATCTAGAGTTAGGGGTTTGAAATGATGGAAAAAGAGTGGAGGAGGGAGGAAAAGAACCCACAAAGTAACAAATGTTGGCTATAGCGGGGAAGAGAAACAGTCCATCATGCAGGAAAGCTCCTTAAACTCAGGAAGTAAACCACTCAAGAGCTTAAAGGATGTCTCCAAAACTGACCAGCTATACTATGTCTCTCCCTCCCCAAGCACATATAAGGTGTAAGACAAGCTGATATCTGCCTAGTAGAGAATCAGACCAGCCAAACTGCCTTGGCAGAAGCAGCAGAAAACAACCAACCCATCTAGATAAGGCAGAGACCAGCCAAGTCACTTTGAAGAAAGAAAGGGCCATCAACCCACCCAGAAAAGGCAGAAAGCAGTCAAGCATCCTCGAAGAGGTGAGGTCCAGCCAAGCTACCTGAAAGCTCAGACCAACTGAGCACCTGAAAAGGCCACTCCCAATCTGTTGAGCTGCCTGCATGTCATGCACTGAGTTCCAGCTTTCATAGGCCATGACCCATGCTGAGGTGGGCTTTAGTGACACAGTTCTCACTGAGCCATGTCTACTCCTGTAAGTAACCCCTCACCCATATCTCCATAAACCAATGAAACTCATGGGTTCATCGAGTTAGACTTTGGTGGTATCTATCATGGGCTCCCTATCTGGGCTAAGTAGGCATTTGTTCAAGTCTCAAATTCACTTTTCTGTGAATTCTGATTTTTTTTTTTTGAGACAGGGTTTCTCTCTGTGTAGCCTTGGCTGACCTGGACTCACTTTGTAGACCAGGCTGGCCTTGAACTCACAGCGATCCACCTGCCTCTGTGTCCGGAATGCTGAGATTAAAGGCATGTGCCACCACCACCCGGTGAAATCTGATTCTTTACACAGACACATGGACATGAAATAATTCTCCTAAGAGCCATAGCACTTACAGGATTACAGCATAAATAATTATCATATAATAATGATATCTACAGAGTTTCTTTTAAAATATGTTGTCAAGGTTATTTAGCATCCTACTCCTAGGGCCTGGCTCCTTCTTAGCACAACAAGAAACACAGACTTCAACAGAAAATACTAAGAAAAAAAAAATTCTTGCAGATTAAAAAAAAAAGTTCAGGTGGGCATGATGGCACACACCCAGAGCCTCCTAGGACTCCCGATAGGAAAGCACAAAGGTCACTAATTCAAGGTCCTTCTTAGCTACACCATAAATCAAAAAGTTTGAAAAGACAAACCAGCTGGACATGGTGGTTCACTGCTAAAATAAACACTGGGGAAGCTGAGGCAAAATGATTGCCACTAGTTAGATGTTAGCTTGGGATACATAGTAAGCTCCAGGCCTCTCTGGGCTAAAGAGTGAGGTTCTGTCTCAAACAATAAGAAGGAAGGGAGGAAGGGGGAGGGAGGGAGGGAAGGAAGGAGAGAAAGGTAAAGAAAAGAAAGCAGAAAAGGAAAATTTATTTTAAAATATCAGACAAAAAAAAACTATGTTCAAATTCACTAATTAAAAACTGAAATTTGAAACAATAGATGCCAGACGTGGTGGTGTACACCCTTAATTCTAGGACTCAGAAAGCAGATCTCTGTGAGTTCAAGGCCGACTTGGTCTACATAGAGTTCCAGGTCAAGCAGAGCACCACAGTGAAACCCTGTCTCAAAAGATAAAAGAAAAATAAGGTAATAATAGAAATTATTTCACCAAGGTGGTGAAAGAAATTAACACTCATACAGTCACGCTATAAAAATATTCTCGCATATTAATATATATATATATATATATGGTGGTTTGAGTAAGAATGGCCTCCACAGATTCATAGTTTTGACTATTTGGGCCCCAATTTGTGGAGTTGATTGGAAAGGATTAGGAAGCGGCATGGCCTTGTTGGAGAAGGTGTGTCCCAGGAGGCGGGCTTCAAGGTTTCAAAAACACTCCCAGTCTGCCTGTCTGTGTCTCCCTCTGTATGGCTTTGTCAGTCTGTCTCTCATTCCCTCTGTCTCTGTCTGCCCCTCTTTTCCTGTCTCTGTCTTTCTCTTTCTCTGCCTCCTACTTGTAGATTAAGATGAGAGACCTCAGCTGTTGCTACCACCATGGGTGCTCCACCATCATGGACTCCAGCTTTCTGAAACCTTAAGCCAATGAAAAAAATTTGTAAGTTGTATTGATTATAGTGTTTTGTCACAGCTACAGATAAGTACCTAAGACACACACACACAGACACACACACACACACACACACACACACACACACACACACACTATATGGTTGTTCACTGTAGCATTGTATGTAATAACAGAGGCAGGGAATCACTAAAATGTGTATCAACAGAAGCTTGGTTGTGACAGTGAAGCACAGCCATACCATGGCCTTGTACACAGTTATAGAAATGATAATGTTAGTAGATGATTTCCTGTTAATGAAAAATACAATTATAAAAAGTATAGATTATAAAAATATAAAATTTGAGCACCTACTTCATCGAAGAGGATATACTCCCCTGACAAATTAGCAAATGATATGATATTTAATATCATATTAATTAGCCATTGAGTTAATAAAACTGAAACCATGAGATAATGGTATATGCTTGTTAGCAAAACTAAAATACAAATTACTGATAATAATAAGATCTGCCAAAGTTGAAGAACACTCATATAGAGCTAATTAAGATGCAAAATTTGATAAGTACGTAGAACAATGTTTTGGTATTTTCTTTCAAAAATCAAGTACACATTTACCATGTGACCCAAGGCTTCCACTCCTGCAGCAAGAAAATGACAAATCTCCAAGACACTGAGCTAGGTAAAAGAATTCACTCTCTATAGAGGACACAGGACAGAGGGCTAGGAAGATGATTCGGTGGGTAAGGGCTTGTTGCTAACTTTGGCAGCCTTAGTCCTACCCATAGAACCTACATTGTGTAAGGAAAGAACTGATCCCTTAGCTTAGCCTCTGTGTTCTACACATACAGCATGGCCCATGCACACCCCACCTTCCCCACACCCCGAAGCACAAAAGTAAAATGATATAATTTCATTAATATAATAGCCTTAAAGGAAAAAACCTACTAGGGGCAGAGGAAAGATCAGCGGTATCAAGGACTAGGGAGGACAGACGTGTAAGGGTAAAGGCATATCAAGAAAGAATTTTCCTATGGGTCAAGACAATTCTATATCCCATCAGTGGCATCAGGTACTAGAATGTATTAAAAGTTACAAGATAACGATACCTTCTATTTCTCGATCTAAAGGAGGCACATCATCTCTCATGGAGAAATCCATAGCAGTCCCTGGGATGTCCATCAAGTCTTCATCACTGGAGCTGCTCTGGAAGCTACTAAAACTCCCCTGCTGAAAGCCTCTGTTGTCCATGGCTCCTGTGTAAAAAAGAAAAATACTGGCCTTATAGCAACGTACAATTAGCCCCTGACCAATTTTTCTTTTTCATTGTGGTTAAGTACACATAATTGCATGGTAAAATTGCCAACTTCAGAACTTATTTCACTTTTGTAGCTTCTTATTCCTCTAAGCACTCACACTATGCATCACACACTTACTACTATTTATTTTATTAGCAGCAGAGAAGGACATACAATATATAACTGTTGGGGCTGGACAGAAGGCTCAGCTAAGAACACTTGTGCTCACAGCGGACCTGACTCAGGTTTCCAGTATTCACATAGTAGTTCACAACCATTCCATAACTCTAGTTTCATGGGGGCCAATGGCTTCTTTTCACCTGTGTGGGAACCAAGCATGGATGTGGTACATATACATATATGCACACAAAGCACTAATACAGATAAAATAAAATGCAAAAATCTAATATATATAATAAATTAGATTATATATACAATATACATACCACAGCTACAATCAAGGGTAATAGCTTAAATCATGACTTTTCCTCTTACAAACTCTATGTTCTCTGTCATCACATGATTAGCCATTATTAATCTTGGTTGTCAACTTGATTGGACCTGGAATTAATTGAAAGGCAAGCCTCTAGCCATTTCTCTGAGGGATTTTCTTGATCCGATTATTTGAAGTGGGAAGACCCACCCTAAACTGTTTTCATGTTCAAAATTCTTTAAAAAAAAATTAGGAGGAAATTTTTCATACTGGCTCCACCTTTCTTTCCTTCAATTTCATGTCTTTTCCCCCCTAATTGTTGTTCCTTGCATATATGTATAGACTCCAACACCCCAGGCTACCTACCTTCTCACATCACTTGGGCTTGCTTCCTTAAACCAGGCCACCTACATGCACACATTTACTTCATAAACAAGAAACTTTCAAAACAGAAAATAAACAACCCCCATCTTTAAACTAGATCTCAGCTCCCATCAGACTGAGATAAAAGATGCTTCCCAGCTTGAATCTCATTTACCTTAGTTCATCCTTTAAGGAAACCCACTGTACATTGACTATTTCTGATCCAAAAATCTTCCATGTGAAATGCTTCAAAATCTGAAAAATGTTGAATTCCAAGGAGATACCAGAAATGGAAATCCTACGTCTGGTCTCCTCTGATAGGTTGTAGTCAAACTGAAGTATACTAAAATATTATATAAAATGGTCTCTGAACTACATAAAAGCTATATATAAATGCAACTTAGTGTCATATTTAAACTTGAGTCTTATCTCAATGATATCTTATTACATACACAAATATTTCAAAAATCTGAAACTTCTGGTCCCAAGCACTTCTGTTTTTGTGTTATTTTTGAGATAAAGTCCTCACTCTATAGCCAAGGAACCTGTAATTATCCTTCCTCCATCTCACAAGTAATGAGAATATATGCATGTACCATCATGCTCTATTCCTCTCAAGCATTTTTGACAGATGATATTAAGTCTGTATCTATAGACCTGATTCATCTCTTTCTCAAATCCCATTCCTAACTTCCTAAGAATGTCACCTGATACTTTTGTTGCCACTTCAAACTCAACAAGAATGGAAGAAAAGAATAGGAGTAAAAATAAATATTAAACTATACATAAATCATAAAATCCCAATAAAGCATGATCCTTGCCCTCATCCCACCCCGACACCAATGTTCCTTTTAAATAAAAAATGTCATCAATATTTATAATTAATGGCTATCTGATTCTAGAATTTGGTATTTTCAACAAACCTACAAGAACTCCCCATTAGAAACGAACTCTGGGCCGGGCGTGGTAGGGCATGCCTATAATCCCAGCACTCGAGAGGCAGAGGCAGGTGGATCCCTGTGAGTTCGAGGCCTGCCTAGTCTACAAAGTGAGTCCAGGACAGCCAGGGCTACACAGAGAAACCCTGTCTCAAAAAAAAAAAAAAAAAAAAAAAAAAAAAAAAAGAAAGAAAGAAAGAAAAAGAAAAGAAACAAACTCTGTTTTAGTTAATGAGAAAAATAAACTGGACTAACAAAGTAGTATACTTCAATTTCTCTTTCAATTTAAATGTATTAAATGAAGCTAGGAAAGAAAGTACAGGTCATTAATTCCAGCACTTAGAAACAAACAGGAGGATCTGGAGTTCAAAACCAGTATGAGATACACGATAATCAGCCCCCAAAAAAGAAGGAAGGAGGGAGGGAGAGAGGGAGAAGAAAGTAAGATAGATGGATGGATGGATAGATAGATAGATAGATAGATAGATAGATAGATAGATAATGCATGGGAGACACATATGGTGGATAGCTCTGAAAGAAAACAAAAGAATTTGTATGGTAACAGAATCCTTTCCTTCTTTCTTTCCCTGTGGCTAGTATTTCATTCAGAATGTGATTTAAAATACCAAGTTCCAGCAACTCTAATAACCACACAAATCATGGAAAGAAAGTATGAGAAGTCCGAAAATAATTTATGTTTGGCTTTGCAATGCATCCTGTATTCGGTTTCAGATGTGTATACCTATTGTGCTGAGAATGCATTAGAACAAAATAATAACACAGAAGACTCAGCAAAGGAGTAGCTGGGAAACCTCTCATTTTCCCTACAGGGACTGTCCAAACTCTTTCCTGTAACCCACTGACATGGAACAATCCAGCTAAACTGTGCTACCTAATATTAAACAGTTCCTGAAGCAGCCATTTGGCTCAGTGTTTGTATTGTAAAGTGTTTCTTTAGGGAATGCACAGAAAGATGGAGCCAATGAAAGAAGCAGCTAGTAAATCAAGCAAAACACATCAATGAGTAGGAGTTCAAGAAAGGAAATAAATATCATCAGTAAAAGTGAATGTGGTACTCGCCTGTGGATAATTCATTTTGACACAGCATTTACAGTTCGTTTGAAGATATGAAGATGTTCAAAAGAATAAAAAAAAAAACATCAGAATGAATAAACAAAACCCTTCAAAGTTGACACTTGAGTTGAGCCAGATGGTTGAAGCCTATAATCCTAGCTACCCCAGATAGCAGGATGATTGCAAATGCAAAGTCTGTAGGTACGACTGGAAAACTTAGAGAGATACGTGTCAAAAGAAGAAGTATTAGAAGGGGTGAGAATATATGTCAGTAGTATAGCCCTTGAATACCATCAGAGAGGTTCAAGGTTCAAGCCCCAGCACAGATAGATAGATAGATAGATAGATAGATAGATAGATAGATAGATAGATAGATATTTCACATGCCTTTTAACATATTTTAATCAAAATACAATTACATCATTTCCCTCTTCTCTTTCCTCATTCCAATCTCCCAAGCCTACCTCACTCTCTCTCTAACCGGTTTCTTTTTTGTATTTTTATTGTTACATATAGGCTTAGATCTACAAATATATAAACACAACCCTGCTGAGTCTATTGGTCATCCAATACAAAGTGGTCATCCCCACACACAAACAATCAATAATATTTTTAAAGTTGATATTTGAGCTCATGTGCAGTAGAACTCCAAGCCAAGGATCTTTCCATAATGCCTCGTGGCTTCATCATGATGATTCAGTCCCAAGAATGGTATATCTGGAATCAATTAAACCTGCAGATGGCTAAAAGCCAGAATTTGGGGCAATCCAGGAATAACCTCAAGAGGGGGGATTGATTGTTTATTTTCCTATGTAATTCTGAGGTTGCAGATAGAACTTATCAGCCAATGAGAAGCTAAGGAGAGGTAACATGTTGATAATGTTATTTGGTTGATATTTTTGTAGCAGAACTGACATGTGCCCACTGTTATGCCCACAAATTTGTTATACCTCAAATGGGCCACATCAGGTTGGCTCTCTGTATCTCTAAGTGTGTATCTGCCACTTCAGCCGACTATAAAACAAAAATGTCTTTAAAACATAATTTCTATGGTGATGAAATGACATAATTTTGCTTCTTATAATTATTACTTAAACACTATAGTATAACAAATAGCTTCCTAACATTTATATTTTATTTAAATATCAAACATAATCTAGAAAAGATTGGAAGTGGATTAAGAAAGATGTATATAGGTTGTATGCAAGTACTGTATTTTATATTTCATATAAAGAGCTTGATATTTTGGGGAGGAGATCTGAAACTAATTATTTATAGATATGGAGGAAAAACTGTCCTTTAATGCTTCTGTGTCTTTAAAAAAAAAAAAGCCAGCTCCTTTATGTGGAATCCTGCCTATCCCCCATCCCCATCCCCATCCCTTTTCAGTCTGGTGAAATGCTATTGAATCAATCTAAAACCAGCTCAAATGGGCTTTTCCTTCAATACTCCCTTTGTTCAGACTCCCATGTTGACAACATAGTCTCTTTCACTTTAGTCTTGTGATTACACTGTGTCTCCATTTATGTCGTTCCAGGAATTTCATGTTGCCTCAGAATAGGTGTTCAATAAATGTTTACTGCAGCGAATTCCAGTTGAGGAGGAAGGGTTAGCAAGCAGCTCAGCAACACATGTATATGGCTGACACCTAGCAAATCTTTACCTTGCACTAACAGGGAAGCAAACTGGGGCCACAAAGGGAATTTATGACTCTGTCACTGACTCTCAAGGAATTTATGATCTGGGTGTGGGAAGGCCTTAAATGACACAACAGCTGTGATAGACTGTTAGAATAAGAATACAGTTGGCATTTGGAGAACAGAGGGAAGGTAAGAAGCTATAGAAGGCTTCATGGAAGAGAAAGGTCATTTCAGGCCTATGAAATGAAGCCCCCCCCCACCCCCGCAAGCCTTGGAGACACATGTCAGTCTAGCTTTTCCTCTTAACTAGAATACAGGTAAGGTGTCTAGAAGAAATTGGAGGACTTGGGATGCCAAATGGAGTCACTATGTTTTCCAAAGAAAACACAATGAAAGTATTATTTTAGGAATAAAGTGCGGAGCTGTATGATAGGAAAACACTTTGCTACTTCTAGTTTCAATGCTGGTGATTTAGTTTTAAAAGAAAGATGGATTTTGTTTCTTGATTCATTCCGTCAGACCGTGTCCTTTGATTGGAGAACTGAAGCCATTGACATTAAATTTTCCTACTGACTTTATATATTTGGGAATATGTATATACATATGCATTTATGTATGTAACAATAATTAATGAAAAAAAGAGGGCATGTATTTGAAAAAAGAGCCAAAAGGAATACATGGGAGGATTCTGAGAGTGGAAAGGTAAGGAAAAAAATGATTATATTATAATTAAGTTATATTAAAATCATAAAGAATATGAAAGAATTAATTTTTTTTTTACAAAGAGGAAGAGGGAAAGGAAAGGAGAATACCTCCTAAATTTGTACCAAGACCAAAAGAAGAGCTAGCTGGTGGGCGTGGACATGGTGGTGTTAGTTTGTGGTATGACTTGCTGTCATCCTGTTTTACTATGAATACTGATACATGTTGGCTCAAATAAATTAATATTGCTATATCAACTAACTTATTTATCAAAAACAAACATATAAGCCAATGTGTGGGTGAGCCAACAACACACATGACCACTTAAAGAAAATACTGAGTATGTTATATATTTCAGCACTAACCTGCAACGAGAAGTGGTAGACTTTTTCATTTCTCCTTTTTGTTCTAATAAAATATTTATTGGCCTGTGAATGACATTCTGGGTAAGCGTAGGCGCTGGAGAATGTGATTAGAAGAAGTAGAGTGTGATGGCCCCCTAGAATCACGTATTTCATTGCTTGGTCTCCAGTAGGTGGAACTGTTTGGGAAGGATTAGGAGGTTTGGCCTTGTTGGGGGAGGTGTGTCACTAAAGGTTATCTCTCTGTCTCCTGCCCATGTGGATCAAGGATGTAAACTCTCAGCCACTGCTCTAGCACCATGCCTGCTTGTCTGCTGCCATGTTCCTTACCATAGTGTTCATGAACTCAACCTCTGAAAATGTAATTCCCAATAAACTCATTCCTCTATAAGTGGTTTTGGCCATGATGTCTCTTCACAGCAATAGAAAATCAACTAAGACACAGGGAAAGAAGAATTACATATATTTTAAACAAAGCAATAAGGATATTTAAAATGAAATCTTAAAATTCCCTGTGATAATGAAAATAATAGCAGCACAGACAGGAAACCATGTGCTATAAGCCCACTCTATTCAAAGCCAGGGTTGAGAAAGAACAGAGTAGGAGGGGGGCAGTGTCTCGGAGGTATCAAGTTTAGCATATGAATGAAATCATTGACATGGAAAAACAAGCAAACACAATCGAGAAACTCCTCTACATCAAGCACAACTTGTCACAGAACATGTGCAGAAAAAAATGTGTCCTACGCAAGTGACCCAAAAGCCTCTGGTACTGGGAGTAAAAATCTTAATCCTTTGCATAGCATTTGACATTAGGGTTTCTCCAGCTCTGGACCACTTGTACTCTCTGAAGGGTTTGCTTTTGTTTAATAAACTATGTCTTTTTCTGTTATCTTCCAGGTGTCTCCGTCCAAATCCTTGTTCAATAACACAAGAACCCAAACCCTCCAGCAAGGGGCCTCTAGACTCCAACATCTTTCTATTACAGGGTTCATAAAACCTGTGTTCTCCAATGCTTGCCACAAACAGAGGGCTCAAAGGCACACTAGTTTATGTTCCAATGTCTGTTTTAATTATCTTCTTTTGAGAAGCAGAACTGAACCGTGGATATCTGATATTAATCCCTGAGATACCAGAAAAGATTCTTATTTCAGAGGATTATCTTTAATCCAAAGACTTGCCTCAACCTATCAGAATTGCAAGTATAAATTCCCAGGAGGAACCTGCTGTGCTTCTCCTCACAATGTGGTCTTCATTACAGGGTCATCCTCATAAGTGAGCAGCGGCCACACCAGAACAGCAGTTCTCAGATGTGTTTTAATCTCAAGATCCCTTTAGTGTTCAAAATTATTGAGGTCTCTAAAAAGGTTTTACTTATATGGATTATATCTATAAATAATTATTGTATTTAAAGAGAGAACTGACAAGTGCTTAAAGTATATATTTATTCACTTATTTAAATGTAAAAAAGTTAGGTGTGATACCTTTGATCCAGGGGTCCTGCTTGATCAAAGGCACCAACCAAGGACAAAACATGCAACAATCATCAAACCCCTACCCAGATCTAACCAAGGGACAGAACATTCTCCACAGTTAAGTGGAGACTGGGGACTGACTTTCACAGGATCTTTGGTGCCCCATATTTGGCATGTCCCTTTGTTGGGGAGGCCCAATGGCACTCGGAGGAAGGATAGCAGACTACCAAGAAGAGACTTGATACCCTAGCACCATATTCAGGGGGAGGAGGTCCCCCTTGGTCACAGTCATAGGGAAGGGGGATTGGGGTGAAAGTGGGAGGGAGGGAGGAATGGGAGGATGTATGGGATGGGATAGAAAATGAGATGTAATATGAATTATTTTATCTTTCAATAAAAATGTGTTAAAAAAAAAGTTAGGTGTGATAGTTCACATCTTTTTTCCTAGCAGTCAGGAGGCTGAGGCAGGAGGATTGCTATGATTCTCAGTCCATCCTGGGCTACATAGTGGGCTCCAGGCCAGATTTGGAGATCCTATTAAATAAACAAACAAATGAATAAATCTGTAAATAAAATATATAATTACTCAACCCAAAACCTTACCATGCTTTGAAAAAATAACTACATTTTCCCCAAACATAAACTAACCACTAAAATATTCCAATGTGTGCTTGAGTTGAAAAGACAAGTAATATCTAAACACTAACATGAAAATACTTTTGACCTTGTAGGTTACCCCAAGAGGTCTCAAGAACCCACATACCACACTGTAAGAACCTGCTGACAAAGACAAAGAGCTAATCTGGGAGAAGCTGTACTTGGACAACAAATGATAAGAAGGAGGAAGAAGTCACATCAGCCAGAGAGAGTTACGAAATAAAGCAAATGATAAGCTAATCTTTTCTGTAAATACTTTTAAAAGAATTGACAACCTGGATCTATATCATTTGAGTCGTTCCCAACAGATAAATACACAAGAGAGAGTTTACTTAAAATGGCTCGAAAATGTCAGATAAAGCCGGGCGGTGGTGGCGCACGCCTTTAATCCCAGCACTCAGGAGGCAGAGGCAGGTGGATCACTGTGAGTTCGAGGCCAGCCTGGTCTACAAAGTGAGTCCAGGACAGCCATGGCTACACAGAGAAACCCTGTCTCAAAAAAAAAAAACAAAAAAAGTCAGATAAATCAAAATAATATGCTACCTTCTCTTAGAGGACCAGCCTTTCTTTAGTTTTATCTGAGATCTTCAGATATCATAACAAATGTTTTGTTATACAGACTTTCAAAGGTATAGAAAATGAGCTGGGGATGGGCTCATGTGCCTGTTAAACCAGAGCTGAGGCTAAGTAAGGCAAGAGGATGCTGAGGAGTTGGAGCTAAGTGTAGTAAGATCTGGAAAAGCAAAAATAAAGTAAGTGTGATAATGAGGCGTCTAGAAAAGCACCCTAGAAGATCAAAATAAGGGGCTGTCAGGCCTGACAATGATGACACTACATTTTTCTCACTTGGAAATCTACATACAAAGTTCCTATTAACCTTTAACAAACTGCATATCAATTCTCATTGAAAGCCTCACCTGCTCTATCTAAGAGGGAGTTAGTTCAGGAATGCAAGACTGGGGTCACAGGAAAGAATGTGAGCATCACTTATCTGGCAGATACAGTGTAAGCAGCTGGAGGCTGACTCCTATTGCCCTGCCTTCCTAAACAAGGTGGAATGACCATATTGTAAGCCAGAAGAAAGCCTTCCGCCCTTAGAAGAATGCCAACACCTCAATGCAAGGTCTTAAATAGATAAAAAGATCAAATTCATCTGGGTGTAGTAGAATGTGCCTGTCATCTTAGTACTTGGGAGTCTGGGACAGAAGGATTCCCTCCAAGTTTGGGGCAAGTTTAGGTTATACAGCAAGACCCAGTTTCCAAAAGGAAAAATGGAAAAGAACCTCCAGCAGATGTTAAGAACAGATTGTTAATTTACTTTCATCCTGGGTTAAAACTTTGAAAACAGTCCATGTAGAGTTTCTTTTTAGACATGAAATAGAATATTGGAATTTAATCCAAGAAGCAAAATACCATTCTTTTTAATAGAGGAAGGCAAGCCTGGCATTCTATGCCTGTAATCGCCTCACATTAGAAGAGTTAAGGTAGAACGGTCAAGAGTTTACCCACGGCTGCATGAGCTTCTGTCTTTGTCAATTATACATCCAACAGAGGATTAATATCTAAAATATACAAAGAACTCAAAAGCCTAAACATCAAGAAAACAAGCAAACCAATAAAAAATAGGCTATAAATCTGTATAGGTAATCTTTTTTAAAATTTTTTTATTTTTTTTACATATACATTTATATTATTATACATATATACAATAAACTACCCACAGCAAGAAGAACCACAGAACAATCAGGTTTATATAAATGTTACATTCATAGTGTTTTGGCTTTTGTATTTGGCAGCCTATCTTGGTGCATCTAAAATTCTGAATGTAAATCAATATCTATCATATCTCATCATTATCAGTTTAAAATATTCATCTAGACCAATTGTTAAAACAAGATATACAAGTGGTTAATAAAAGCTTTCTTAATGTTCAACATCATTAGACATAATGTAAACGCATATTAACATTTCCTTGCGGCTGCATCTCATAGTCAGTCGGAATGGCTATCATAAAGAAATCAAATAACAAAAAGTGCTGAAGAAGATATTGGGAAATATAAACATTTATTCACTGCGAGGAGTGCAAACTATTGCAGCCACTATGGAGATCAGTATGGAGGTTCCCCAAAAAGCTAAAAACAAATCTATCAAATGAGCCAGCTATGTCACTCCTCAAAACATACCCAAAGGATTCTATGACCTCCTAAAGAGATAGATACTTCCTCAACAATGTTCATTGTTGTTCTAGTCACAATAGCTAAGTAATGGAAACTGCCGGGCCATCCATCAACAGATGACTAGAAAATGAAAATGTGGTACTTACACTAAGGAAAAATGAAATTATGAAACCTGCAAGTCAATGGGTGAAACTGAGTGAGATAACTCAGACCCAGAAAGACAAACACGGCATATTGCCCCTCATATGCAGATCCCAGCTTCCAATCTTTAGATTTTTTTCATGTGTGTGTATTTAACTTAGGACAGCTACAAAAGCCAGAAAACTGGAATACTGTCATTGAGGTAGAGCATGGTTCAAGGGAGAAGGCATAAGAGGACATAAACGATGCAAAAACAGAGGGGAAGTTTAAGTAAGGGAGGGGCAGTGGGATGGAAGTGATAAGGGAGTGAGGAGACAGGGTTAACCAAAATGAAGGGTATGAAAACCTACTACTTGGAAAGCCAACTAAAAATATAAAGGGTGACAGCCATTACACATGGCTAGATAATGCCATCTCTAATAACCATGAAAGAGTAAGCAAAACTTCTAGTCCCAGATATGGAGTACCTCCTCATAAGTGGTTGGTCAAGGAGGCCACAGAGGCTCCCAAAACAATGCAGGCTGTTGCCATACCCTTTGGTTACCCACCAGAACTAGTTGATAAGATTCATTGTTGAAGACACCACAGACCTTGTGTGTAATACAGAGAAATCAAACTGTAAACTGTCCTGGAAGCTTCCTCTATGCTGGCCAGCTCTCATCTTGCCAGATGCCTCAATATAGACTAACGGGGAAAATATATAAATGGTCTTACCCAAACAAGGACCCTAAGAACTACAATACGAACCTACCAGGAAAGATGTGTCTAGTTGTGCAATAGTGGACTGACTGGCAGAAATGAGAGCAAGTACTCTCCACTTAGTTCTGAGGACTGCTTCCCCAAAGAGAATTCATGCCTGGTTAAAAATGCAGTTAAAAACCCATGGCTGAGGAACAACAAATGCTAATGAACACAAATACAAGACTGCCTGAGGTGCTTGAAAATAGGATATAGCTGAGCTTTCATCCGCAAAAGGTAATTCATAGCAAACCCTCTAAGACTCAAGGAACAAAGTGAGGGAAGGAGTGGAAAGCATGTACAAATCAAGACATAAGGAAAAGGGCTGAAAATGTCATCTTCTGGGCATGACACTGCCAATGCATTAAGTCTAAGTGTAGCAAGAATAAAAGCATCTAATTTGAATTATTTTAGGTCTATATATTATAATTTTATTTTTTGTTTTATTTGAGATAGGGTTTTGCTATGTAACCTGGTCTCATTATGTAGACCAGGCTGGCCTTGAACTCATGGCTGCCCTGATTCCACCTCCTAAGTAGCTAGTATTACAAGTGCATACCATTGTGTCCAACTTAGATTTATATTCTAACCTAAAGTCCCCACGGCTACCATTATATAACCTGATGTTATGCTATTGAAAATCATCTACATGAACAACTAGGCAGAGATATTAATGTATTACTTTGGTCAATAAAATATAACAGGCTTACTCTTGCAAGATCTTAATCTTCTACAAATAAACTATAATCAAAATTTATTGGCATTGGATTAAGAAGAAATTGTCACAATAGATTGAGAATATTAGAAAAATTACTGCTAAATTGGAAGCAAAAAAAATACAAGAATCACTTTTAGGTTAGTAACTGAGGGAATGCTAGATATCACAACAGAAAACATAGCACTAGACACTATATCATATGACAAAAATGGCAGGCTTTTAAAATGCTGCTAAGAACACAAACCTAGCTGTGGCACACACCCCAGCACTATGGCTAAGGCCAGAGGATTGCCAAGAACTCAAGACCAGGCTGGAGTACATAATAAGGCTCTACCTCACAAAACCAACCAGAACCAGAAAGAGGCAAGAGGGTCAATCCAAACATAAGGCCAGCCTGGGCTACATAGTGAGCTCTGGTGCAGCTTGGGCTGCAGAGTAAGAGCACGTCTAAAAAGTAAACTACAACACCATTTTAAAAACACAGACTATTGTGTGTATCCCAGACATGAAGAACATATATCTCACAGAGAGGCAGCCCATGCCTTGCACTGCAATTTCCATTACAATCGATGTGTTCTGGGAGCCACGTTGTCCATCCAACCAGAGTAATTCCACTTGAACTTTTTAGTCAAGTGTTGAAATCAGCTTAGTGGGCTTCCACGAGGCTTTTTCACACATCCTTAGTTCTAGTTAACCTACCCACTACTCCTTCATCTCCTTCACCTCACCAATCCCTATTTCATCCCTTTACTCTCAGTATATTTCCATTTTCTTTCACTACACATGTATCCTACTGTCTTCCAAGTAATGTTTCAATTGAGTTGTAAGATAGTAGGCTTCCATACACGGTTTATACACCCTTCCTTTGTGTTAGCCTTCTACTCCACCTCCTACCAAGCCCCTACATTCCTTCACCTCTTGCCTTTACACCCCCAGTATATCACCTCCCTGTTTTCATTTTACCCATCATCTATTATCTTCCCTCCATTATCATTGCCCCAGCCTCTAAAAGGCTCCTTTCTCACTCTCTGGCTTCTGCTTGTGTTCTAAGTTAACATGGAAAAGATTTAGAGCTAGATCTATATATGACAGTGAACATACAATGTTTGCCTTTCTGGACCACAGTAACCTAACTCAGTATAATCTTTCCAGTTCTGTTCATTTACCTTCAAATCTTATGGTCTCATTTTTTCCAGCAGACTAATATTCCATTGTGCGCATGTACCACATTGTTCTTGTCCACTCATCTGTTGATGGGTATTTAGGTTGGCTTCATTCCCTAACTACTGTGAATAGAGCTGCAATGAACACACTAAATGACTAAATGGCCAAGCAAACATCCACAAGAAGGAAGAAACCAACAGTCCTAACCAGCTATGACACCTATGAACCACAGCAACGATCAGGATGTAGTCATAGGTTATATATCTTTGTGGTAACCAACAGCTCTCTACTTTGACTTAAGACCCTCTCCACAAGAGCGAAAGCATGCCTGCTTCTGGAAACACAGTCAACTACCCAGGGTTAATGAAATCATGGATCTTGGGGAAAAAATTTAAACTGCCACTTACCAAACCAGAATAATCCTTAACTATACTCTAAACTTTCTTTTTTAAACCCACAGATAGGGAAGATTTGGAGGAAAGATAAGGAAGGGAAATGATATAATTACAATCTAAAAAAAAGATAAAGGAAATATTTTAAAAATAAATAAACCCTTTCTCGCAACCCAAAACTCATTTTTCAGCATGGATTTTGATACATATAAGAAGGGGTATGATACAGAAAACAATTCAAAAGAATGACAGTGTTGAAAATGAAACTTGTGGGCTGGACATGGTGGCACACACCTTTAATGCCAGCACTTGAGAGGCAGAGAGAGGCAGATCACTGTGAGTTCAAGGCCAGCCTGGTCTACAAAGTGAGTTCAGAATAGGCAGGGCTACACAGAGAGACCCTGTCTCAAAAAACTTGTTTCCAGCATGAGGTCAGGAGTTGAAGATGTGAATGGATGCTTGTTTCAGTGTAGCCCTGCCATAGTCTACTCTTATATCCATAGTAGTCTGAGTGTGCTAAGAATGAGTACGCTCTAAATCCAATTCTTAAGAGATGTATGGGATGTCAGGAAGTGAGAGGCATGCTTATCTTACAAATGATTCTGAAAGAGAATTCCTTGAAAACAGTGAATTGCCAAATACCTGCAATAGAGAACTTTGAAGTGGTCGTTAATACATCTTCAACTCATGGAAAGAGAAAAGAAGGAAAGAATTATGGGCTGGTCGCACACCTGCTTAAACATCGGTTCCTTGAAAAGGGGCTGCCTTGAGAAGCCTTAAACTTCGGTGACCTCGCTGGAGAGCAAAGCAATTGCATATGAAATCCCTTCAATAAGAATTTATTGACTTTTCAAGAAAAGGAAATGCTAGACATCAAAAACATTGTAACAGAAATTTAAACACTCCTTAGATGGGTTCATGAATGGGTCAGACACAGGAAAGGAAAAATTGGGTAAGCTTAAAAACTTACTAAATAAACTTGCCAAGCTGAAGTGCAAAGAGAAAAAAAAACATTTTTTTTTAAAAATCGGACTCTCCAAGAACTGCAATATAAATAGAGAAGATGCAATGCATACACAGTGGGGCTATGGCGGGGGTGGGGGTGGGATAAAGAACAGAAAAAAATGTGTGACATAATAATGACTTGAGATGGGAAAAGGGTTCAGTTGGGTAAAAGTGCTTGCAGAAAGCATACAGACCTGAATTCAAATCTCCACCATCCATGTGAAAAAGCTGGATATGGCTCTGTGTGTGTGTGTGTGTGTGTGTGTGTGTGTGTGTGTGTGTGTGTGTAGCCCCAGAATGGGAGGACAGAGACAGGCAGATCCCGGGAGTGTGTTGGCCAGCCTCTGTAGCTGAATCAGCAAGCCAGGCTCAGTGAGAGATCCTGTGTGAAAAAAGAACATAACATCTACATCCTCCTCTCGCCTCTCCAACATGTGAACATACATGCACGCATGCCCAAGAAATAATAATGATCATGAATTTCCTAAAACTAAGGATCAATACTAAACATAAGTCCAGAAAGTTGAAAATACGCTAAAGAAGATAAATGCCTCCACGCCACAAAAAAAGCCTGCATCTAAATATATCCAAGTCAAACTATAAAAAAATCAAAATGAAAGAATGGAAAGACAGGGAGAACATGGTGGTATGTGGTAAAAACTAAATTTGTACATCCCGATTGTAGTCCCCTCCCTCATCACCTCTCGATCCCACCCTCCTTCCCTCCTTCCCTCCTCCCCTCTCCCTCCCACCCCTAGACCTTCAGAAAGGGCCCCCTCCCACTCCTCTAACATCTGATCTCAGCTCATCAAGTGTCACCTGTACTACCAGTATCCTCTTCCTCTGTGGCCTGGCCAGGCCACCCAGCCAGGGGGAAGTAATCCACCTTGGGGGACCAGAGGCCATGTCAGAGGTAGTCCCTACTCCCCATATTGTGGGACCCACAAAGAAACTGTGCTGTCTATGTACTGCCACTGAGCAGAGGGTCTAGATCCTCACCATGCATGGTCCTTAATTGGTGCATCAGTCTCCTCCGTCCAGACTTTTAAGTGTATATTTTATTTATTATAAGTTGTTCCTATTACCTTCCAATTGTTATCTCCTCCCTCTTATCTTCCCATTGCCACCCTCCCTCCTCCCTCTCTCTTCTCCTTATTCCCCTCCCCTAGATATCTGGGAACATCTCATCAGGATAGCCTGCATCCCCTTCCTCTGTGTGCCCACTATGCCATCTTACCAAGGGGCAGTGACCAAATAGTGGGCTCCCTAGTGCTTGTCAGAGGTTCAGCAGCAGATCCCCACCCATGCAGAGAATCTGCAGTTTATTGGCTACATCTGAAAAAGGGGTCTTGGTTCTCTCTTCATGAGCAGTGATACTAGACTGAACAGAAAGGAAAAAAAAATCCCGTTGACACCGATACTCATTGTTTTCTGCTTTCTGATTAAGGATACAATGTCACCAGGGACCTTAAGCTCCTGGTACCTTAAAGTTGTTGTCTTAGAGTGTCAAGGAAAAAATAACCTTTACTTCTGTAAAAAAAAAAAAAAAAACCCACACAACTAAAATTTTAACACTGGATAGATAAATCAAATGAAAGCAGAAATATCTAAACTCAATCACATTTGAACTTTAGGAAACTAGGACAAACTGACTGTACAAGTAGAGTAAAATTAGAGAAGGGGAAGAGGACATGTGTTTGCATCTGAAAGGCTTACTGCTGACCGCCTGACTCACTCCCAAAGTAGTAGCATCATAGAGGTGGAGCTTGTGCCAGGAGATTGGACTGTGAGACTCTGCCCTCCTAAACAGATTAATCCATCAACAAATTCATATTTTGATGGCATTCTTGAGAGGTAGCAGAAAGCATAGGAGGTGGGCCTGCTTCACCACATGTCCTGCCAGGATACAACATTTCTTTTCGGTGCTGGTGACTGAACCTAGGTCATCTTGCATGTGAGGCAAGCACTCTACCAACTGAGCCTGTCCCCTGGAAGTATATAGCCAGCATCAGGCTCCTTCCTTGCTCTGTTTCCCAGCCATCACAAGAGGAGCCATTTTGCTCTACCATGTGTTACATGCCATGATGTTTCTGCCTTAGTTGGGCTCAAAAGCAGTGAGCCTAGCCAACTGAACTCTTTGTAATACGAGCCAAAGTAAACATTTCTTCCTTCCAGTCGATTTCTTGCTAATATATTGTCACAGTGATGAAAAGCTGCCTAACAGAAATCAACCGAAAAAGTCAACAAAATAAAAGAGCATGTTCTTTGAAAAGATTATTAAACTCCTAGTCAGAATTTTTTAAAAAGGATACAAATCACTAATATCAAAGAAAAAATAAAAGTTGGTTGTGGTGGTATATGCAATCCAAGAACTTCGAAGTCTAAAGCAAGAGGATCACTGAGTCAAAGGCCAACCTGGAATACATAGGAAGTTCAAGGCCAGCCTAAGCTATATAGCAAGATTGTATCCTAAAAAATAAAGAGCTCCACTGTTGATTAAATGGACATTTAAAACATAAAGACAAATTATTAGCAGTTCTGTGTCTACATATTCATTATAGCTTAGATGAAATAAATTAATAATGCTTAAAAACGCAATCAATCTACTGAAATTCATACAAGAAAAACTAGATTGTGAAACCAGGCCTACATTTATTTAAATAAATTGAAGCAGTAATAAAATGCTAAACTAGAAAATACAAGTGAGTTTACCAGTGTATTCTACATAGTACATATTTAACCAGACATCATGTTCGGTCTCCACAATCTCTTTCATTCTACGAAGCCAGCATTAGCCTAAGACCCAAATTACATAAAGGAAACTATAGGAACCCTATAAACCAGTATCCTTATGAATACAGATGTGAAAATATTGAACAGATTAGCAAATCAAATACAACAATATATAAAGACATATATATATATATAAATAAAGACATATATGAAAAGACATAGAGGCACCTTAAATGCCTAAGAATAAGTTTAAAAAAGAGACCTTGTGAAAAGGTGACAACTGTGTGATTCTAAGACATACAGTCTAGAAAAGGCAAAATTGTGGGGATGATAAAATGAGCAGTGGCTGCAAGAGAGGACAGATAGGAGAGGTGAGGGGAATAGAGTGAAGAGGCAGGGTACAGATGATTGGTAAGTGGTGAATACATATTAATGTGTGTATGTGTGTGTGTGTGTGTGTGTGTGTGTGTGTGTGTGTGTGTGTGTGTGTGTATGTAGACCCATAGGATATACAGCATAGACAGAAACCCTGCCAAGCACGTTGGTGCCTCTCTATGTGCCCAAATACCTGAGAGCTCAAGCACAGAAGCTCCAGTCTACATTAGACAACATAGTGAGAACATGTCTTGGAAAAAATTACATGGGTTATGGTGCAGGCCTCTAAACTCAGGAAGCTGAGACAGGAGGATCTTGAGGTCCAAGCCAGCCTATGCTCTACAGCAAGACAATGTCTCAAACAAGTAAGTTTTTCTTAAAAAAATAAAAAGGAACTCTAATATAAACCATAGACTTTTGCAACATATTTTAGTAACAAGTGTGCAACACTAACACAAGGTGTTAAGAACAGGGAATGCTGGTGTAGGAAACATATCAGAACTTTGATATTTTCTAGTCAGCTGTCCTGATAAACTTAAAACTGCTCCCAAATCTGCCTATCATATTGTTCTACTTGTAGATTTCTAGGATCGTCTATATCCTTTTATTTTGCTATTCTCCCATGCGTCTCTCATTTAGAGTCCCAATAGGATGCCTTCCCCTCTGTCCCAGTTTCCTGGTAAATGAAGGCTTTCGTGGGACATGCCCCTTGGGCTAGTATACAGATATAAGTGAGTATATACCATTTGACTCTTTCTGCTTCTGGGTTAACTCACTCATTATGATCATTTCTAGCTCAATCCATTTATCCACAAATTTCGGGAATTCCTTGTTTTTAATAGCTGAGTAGTATTCCATAGTGTATATGTACCACAGTTTCTTTATTCACTCTTCTACTGAGGGACACTTAGGCTGTTTCCATGTTCTGGCTATTATGAATAAGGCTGCTATGAACATGGTTGAGCAAATTTTCTTGTTGGGTCCTAGAAATCTACAAGTAGAACAATATGATAGGCAGATTTGGGCCCAGGGGTCCCGCTCAAACTAAGGCACCAGCCAAGGACAATACAGGAGGTAAACTTTAAACCTCTTCCCAGATCTAGCCAATGGTCAGAATATTCTCCACAGTTGAGTGGAGAGTGTGATATGACTTTCTCACGTACTATGGTACCTCACATTTGACCATGTTCCCTGGAGGGGGAGACCTGGTGGCACTGAGAGGAAGGACAGCAGGTAGCCAAGAAGAGACTTGATACTCTATGAAAATATATAGCGGGAGGTAATCCCCCTCAGGAACAGTCATAGGGGAGGGGAATAATGGGAAAATGGGGAGGGGGGGAGAAATGGGAGGATACAAGGGATGGGATAAACATTGAGATGTAACAAGAATAAATTAATAAAAAATAGTTTAAATAAAAAAATAAAATAAAATAAAATAAAAAATAAAAAAAATTTAAAAAAAAAACTGCTCCCAAAAATTAATTGTTAATTTAAAAAAACTTAAACAAACCAAAGAGCAGCTTAGTCATAAGAAAACACTGGTGTTAAAAGTACCCTGGCAGGGCACTGGAGAGATGGCCTAGTCACTAAGACAACCTCAGTTCAGTTCTTAGCATCCACATGGTGGTGTACAATCATCTGAGACTCCAATTCAGGAGATTCAATAACCTTTCTGGCCTCTGCAGGCCTCAGGCATGCACATGGTGCACAGACATGCTCATAAATTAAAATAAATAAATCTATTTTTAAAGTACCCTGTGAAGGCGGGGCCAGAGGTAGAGCTAGAAGAATTGAGAGACCCTTGGCTACACAGGCAACTTAAAGGCCGCCTAGCCTACATGAGACTCCATCTCAAAAAAAAAAAAAAGTCATCCTATAGAATGGTGATCTGTGCAGATATTTCTCTACTAATTTAAGAATGGAAGCCATGAAGTGCCCATTGTGCTTACAGCTATGAACTGTTACCCTTTAATAGCACGGAAAGGACGACAGAATCTTACAAAGGTAATGTAGAGATAAAACAGTCATTCAAACTTATTACAGCAATAAATAGATGAATAGGTCAAGTGGTAGTGGTAATTGCCCATATAATCCCTGTACCCAGGAAGAATGCTATGAATTCAGAGCCAGCCTGGAGTATAGTGTGACCCTTTGTTTCCGAAATACCAATTCACAAAGAATGAATGAATAAGGGGGTAATCTAAGAATTCTGTGTACTGGTCTACATCAGATAAGGCTCCTGTTCTTAAAATTCCTATCACAGAACACTGTGCTAAGCACCAAGGATGTGGGGATAGAAAAATAAAACCTTAGAATGGATATACAACCCTCTATGGAATGGAATCCTAAGTAAATACAATAGACAAAGAAAGTGATGGGCAGACAGACAGACCAAGATAGAAGTGAAGACAAAATATACTGCTAAATGTCTATAGTAAGATAATCTATAATTCTTTACTTTCCATGTTATATGTCTCACATATAAGATTAGTGAAAAAATGGACACTTCCCTGTTCCTCACTCTAGAACAAGCTGTGGTAGACATCTCAAGGTAGTTCATACTCTTGCCTGCAGGCCTTGAATGATAAAGGGGTATGTTATAAGCCCAAACCTTAAAAATCTCCTTATAAAATACAGAGATTCTATAAGGATGAGCACAATCCTCTTCCTCTAAGCCCATGGTGAAGGAAAACAGATGGAGGGAAAAGCCTGTACATTTGTGGATAATTTGCATATTTTCAAGGTGTATAGGCATTTGAGCTGCCACTCTATCCCTGTCACTATTTGATGTCTTCATTGCTGTGTCCCTGGACACTATTGATCCAGAGGGAGTTTGTTCTCCGAAGGTGCCTACAGGCAGTAATTACCCATCCATCCCTGCATCCTCAACATTTAACTGACTGCTCAATACACAGTAGACACTAGATGTTGGGAAGGAAAGAAGGCAGGTCTAATAGTTCTTTGTCCTTCTAGTGAACCCTTTGCTGGAAACCATGCATGAGGTAAGGCTCACCTCTAGGCTGAAAGCAAGTAGGGGAACGAAACTGAAGGTTTGGGCTCCTCACCCCATCCTGTATAACCATACAGGACAGAATACAGAGAAAGCTTACCCTCTCGTCTTCCAGGTATGAGTTTTTTATAATGATGGTTAGTCTACAAAGAAGCTACTAGAATGCCTGAATTTTCTTAAATAAGCTGATATATATCAAACAACTCTGTTACACAAGAGAAGAAGGGAAGGGAGGGGGAGGGGAGGAGCTGGCACACAGGATCTCTGTCCTTCTTGATGCAGATGAGCTCACCTTCTATGAACCCTTGCCCAGGTGCATTGCATTGAGATAGCAGTAGCACCCAGATAGCAAGGATTAGAGAGGGGGAGCAGAGGAGAAGGATCAGGGCCTTGAGTGCTCGCTGTGGGAAAAAAAAAAAACCTGCTATACTATAAACCTATATGAAAGCAGGATTGAGAAGTCTTACACCTCCGTGTGTTTCCGTAGATGCGCAGTCCCATTTTGTAGCCCACCAGCAACTTAAGACGTGGAAATTGCACTCCCCTACACATCTCTTTTGAGGGTAAGTGCTAGTCTATCCTGGGACTCCCACCTGCTCATTCAGCATAGGGTCAGCAAATCCTAAATGCTCAATCTGTACATGTGGAGGGAGAAATGAAAAAGCATTGGTTCACAGGTAGTTGCCCTTCTAGAAGAAGTAAAAGGCCCCGCTAACTGTGCTAGAGTAGGTGCTTCGCCAACACTCATACCTAGATGACCATGGCAGCAAGCAAAGAGAGAAAGCCAAGCCGAAGGCTCTGTCTGGATGTGCATAGCACATGTGTGTGCATGGGTGCACACTATGTATGCACACTCCCATACCCTGAGCTCATTTACCCACAGGAAGCTGGTGTCATGAGGCAGTTGAAGCTCTATAGGCCCAGCAGACAGTAAGGCAGACATCTCAGACACCTTAGTTCACTGCAGCACTACCAAGCAGCAGGAATTCAGCAAATCTGTTAAATGGGTGGATGACCAGAACAAAACACAAATACAAGTGAGCCATTCAAAGAACAGGAGAAATGATGAGAAATGGTATGTAGGTTTTCCCTATACATATGCAAGGCTTAGGGTTTGTGGCTTTGCATAAGCCCAATGCAAAGCAAAATGGGACAGGCCTCTAACACCAGCACTCGGGTGACAGGAGCAGGAGGATTATGAACTTGGAGCCAACCAGACTATATTGCAAGATTTTATCTCGAAAGGCAAACATATGAAAAACCAGACAACATTCATGCTGGGGGTTTAAAAACAGGCACGGATGAGTAAAACCTGGGGATCAAACACCTATACAACAAATGTGCATTTTAGTATGCAAGAAGAAAGCTCACACTCCCGCAGAGAAGCATAGATGGTGCTATGTCTCCTCTCCTGCCTTTTAGGTCTTCGGAGAAACACGTCTACACTTCCATACGTCACACGTGCATGCACACAGAAAGAACCATGCATATGTATGAGACAATGGGAAGGCTTAGTTCCTAGCTCCCTGAATGACTGTTCTCTCAGTAGGAAACCACCTCTCACCACACACCTCTCCTGTGGAGGGAAGTCCTGGAGAGCTACTTTCCCCAGGAGAACACTCCCACCACGATGCATAGCAGAGCAAGAATGAACAGGAAGCATGTGCTACTTGAATTACCTGGCAGAAGTCACCAGGACAGGGCTCGCTCTCCAGTGAGCCATGCACATAGAAGGGGTCTTCAGAAGTCACTACTCCTATATGCAATGGGTGGGGGGGGGGGAAGAGCAGTTTATTTTGTGTACCCCAAGCATGTGTCTGGTTCCAGTATTAGGCGCATGCCTACAGAAGCATGCCAAGGCTTTTCTCTTCTCTTTGTTTTATACATACATACATACATACATACATACATACATACATACATACATATATATATATATATATCCATTTACCCTCATGTCCTCACCAAGTGTGAGAATATGAAGGTAGGAGGGATGAGAAGAGGTTTTCCTAGACAGCCTGCATGATCACATATGACTTGATTCAGTGGTTCTAAAATCTGAGTGATCTGAGTGAATCAACTGGAAGGCTTAAAAAGAATAGAAACAGCTATGTTTTATGACTTGATAGGTCAGGGGCGGAAGTCCACATTTTGAAATTTTCCCCGCGTGATGTTGCTGGAGAATTACCAATGTAAATGGTCATTCAAAATATGACACATCTGGACGCCATGGCACACACCTATAATCCCAGCATTCAGAGTCTGAGGTAGGTGTATCAGGAGATCTACCAGTCTGGAACTTACAAGTTCCAGGCTAGTCTAAGACTACTTAGCAAAACCTCATGTGAATATCGATAAGCTTCACTTATCATTTTGGATCTCATGTCGCCCAGGCCAACCTCCAAGTCAGTGTCAGCAAGGATGACCTAGGGAGATGGATATGGGAGAACGAGTTTGAGTGACAGAGCTACACAATAAGACCCTGTCTCCAAACAGGAGTGGTGGGGGGCAAGGAGAGGACAGGGGAAGTCACTCGGTCTACTGCTCTGCATGCTAACAGCAGGAGAGGGAATGGCACATTAGGTTCCATATCCTCCCTTCCTGTGAGTGAGGGGGTCCTCTGCACATCGGCCCGTGTGTTTGGGTATATCTGGGGGCATGGGATGGGAACAGTTTGGGAAATCTCATCTATCAGATCCTGCACAAAAACCATTCACACAGAATGGAAAGTAAGGAACATATAATCTAGGTCATTCTTTTGAACAGCAGCCTGTGAGTCTATAACAGTCAAGGATCTTGGTGGGTTTATTACTCTCCTAATAGAGTAACACATCTGTCCATTTTGGTTCCTGCTGTATCCTGTGACCAACAGAGCACCTACCTTCTAGTGGATACCAGAATATATGTGAGAGGAAGGGAAAGAAATAAGAGTGTGGGCATATAGGAACTCTGTCGTTTAAAATGCAGGTGAAGGGCTGGAGAGATGGCTCAGAAGTTAAGAGCACTAGTTGCTCTTCCAGAGGTCCTGAGTTCAATTCCCAACAACCACATGGTGGTTCACAACCATCTGTAATAAGATCTGGTGCCCTCTTCTGGTGGGCAGGTATTCATGCAGGCAGAGCACTGTATACATAATAAATAAATAAATAAATAAAGTGCAGGGGAGGTACCATCCCTTGGACTCCTTGGACAGGAGTTCAGGAGTTTAAAACAGCACGTGTAGAGGCTGGAGAGATGGCTCAGCAGCTAAGAGCACTGGCTGCTGTTCCAGAGGACCTGGGTTCAGTTCCTAGCACCCACATGGCGGCTCACAACCGTCTGTAACGCTAGCTCCAGGGGAATCTGACTCCATCACACAGGCATTCATGTAGTCCAAACACCAAATGTATAAATAAATAGATACAAACTTGTGCTGAGAATTAATGTATCTGATAAACCAGGTCAGATGATCCACTCTGTGGGCACAAGTGTAGGAATCCTCTCCCCTGCCTACAGTGCATTATTTATATGAGAATGTGTTAAAATCTGCAAGGGTGCACACAGAGAGTATACATGGAGTCCCAGTCTGTGATGGGCATGACAAATCTGAAGCAGCTCACTTTTCCTGAACCATTTGCTCCCTGAAGGAAGGAACCATATGTGGCCGAGGACCTGCCATACCCAACAAACAGACAAAGAAACAATAGGAGGCAGCTGTAGATGGATTCTGGCCAGTGTTAAGATGACTCACTGGCTGAACCCTGGACCAGGTACACTGCATTCACAAGGCACACTCACTCAAGCAGCGAGTGCTAGGGAGGTAGAGACAGCGCCTGGCATGCTCCTGGCATGTGGGTTCAACAAGAAGGCTTACTGTTCTTGCCAGTACATTCGCCTGGAGTTGAACTTTAAAAAAAAAATGAGTTTATCTTACAGGTGTCAGTGCGAGAGTTAGAATGAAAAGCCTTGCACTTATGCACAAGGTACAGAGAGCCAATGTAGAGTTTACTATGCGCCCCACCTGTCTTCAATACCTGTTAGGGTCATAGGTGGCGACAAAGTTCTACCTATAAAATCTAAGTGGAGAAAGGCCAAACTTGTCCCTCTTCCGTGCAGCACCCCCATTGTATTTGGGGGAAGAAAAAAAGGTAGGAGGCAGGAAAGGTATAAAGGAAGCCGGCAAGCAGCAAACAGAGGAGACATGACGCACAGATCTCCTGTCCTTCTCCATGCAGATCAGGCTCACCTTCTCCAAATCCTTGCCCGGGTGCATTGCATACAAACAGCATTTTCACCCAGGGACAAAGGATTAGAGAGGATGAGCAGAACAGATGGCCCAGGCACCTGTACCACATTTGTTTGGTTCTGTGTATAATACTTAACGTCCCTTGTCCTGGTCCAGCCAAGCATACCCAAGACTGACACCCCTGTCTGAGATTTATGTATATACTGCCCCCATGAGACATACTCTCTCAGAGAAAACTTCTAACTATGTATACCAAATGGTTATCTTTCCCAGCTCAGACTTGAGGGTTTCTGGTTGGCTTGATGCATGTTTGGAAGGTAGCAAGAAGACTGAAATCTGACACGTGCTGAAAGAGGTACAGTGGGTGAGGACACACTTCATTCCTTTTCAATGCCTTTGTTCAATTCAGACCTTGTGGAACAGGGGTTATCACTGAAGATAGCAAGTGGGGTGGCTGACTTGCGGCACCTAATGTGTGCTCCTCATCACATGATCTGACACATAGCAAACTGGGACTCAAGAAAGCTCATGTTCTGAAGTAGAAGCCTGTCTACAGGCCACGATGGCCTTCATTCTCCCATTATCAAATGTGCACAATAATTTCTGGCACCCAAAAAAAAAAAAAAACAAATGTGCATGTTGGGAAGAAGGAAGGATGGAAGGCATGGGGGACAGGTAAGGGCCATTCTGCACGAAGACAGCGCTCAGCCTCTTTGAATCCTTGAACAGGTGTGTTGCACCGAAACAGCACTCACACCTAGGTTCCAAGGATTCGAGAGGGGGAGCAAGCAAGAAGGCTCAGGAACCTGCCCTTCCTGTGTGTATGTATGTGTGCACACGCATGCATGTGTGTCGCCAAAACAAATCCATCCAGACAAGCGGAATGGTCTCTCCTTCATAACTCCATGTACAAAATAACACCGGCAATAAGAAGTCCACACTGTGACCCACACACTCTTAAAGCATGTACATGGAATGGCTGATAAAGAATTCCATTCCTCTCCCTCAACTGTAAGCTCCCCAAGGGGCAAGGCAGAGAATGTGCAATGCACAAAAGGAGAAGAGAGAGGTGCTCTGTCCTTTAAGCTCTGGCTATCAGAATCCTTGCCCAGGTAGCACCCTCACCCAGGTAGCAAGGACCAGAGAACTGAAATAGGGCAAAAGGCTCACAGCAAATTGATGCATGGGTTCACCTTTGACCCAAGGTACCTGTGTATGATGAGAAAGAAGACAAGGTCCTGGAGCTTCACATGAATTATGTCTAGGCACCTGAGTTCAACACCCAGCCTCCACATGAAAAAGCCAGGCATGGTGATGCACTTACCATCATAGCAAGAGGCAGGTAGAGAAAAGTGGGTCGCTTGGCCTAACTGGTGAGCCTCAGGTCCTAATGAGACTGTTTCAAAAACACCTGAGGTTGCCCTCTACACAGACACACACACACACACACACACACACACACACACACACACACGGTGGAAGGGAACATTAGCCCACAACAAGGTAGAAGTATAGATTCACATCCTTTCCTTTAACACATATCAGAATATTGTTAGTTACTCCACTGACCTGAAGGACTTAGCAATAGATAGCTTACAGAGATTTCTGTCTAGTGGGCTCAAGATTTTGGATTTCTAAAATGAGTTGGGGTGATGCTGGTATTTCTACTCTGGGGACCTCACCGGTATCCTGGATAGGATACGGAAATCAGGAACTTTGGTATCTACTAGCCCTAGTTCAAATCTATACTTCACGGTATATTGGATTAAAGAACCAACCTGCTTTCCCCAAGGTCATGGGTTACTGAAAAATGGGAATAACAAATGCTCTCTCTTTAAACTGTGCCAAGAAAGTTAACTAAGATGCAAACCTAGAGAGGCATAGTACCTGGCAAGTGGCTATTACTATTTTTCAACCTTTAGCCTCCCATTTCCATGTATATGTGTCTGAATGATTATGCTTTTTAAGACAATATGGTCATACTCAACATGTAAAAACCATGTAAAAGAGATGTGAATAGCTGTGTCTAGAAGAGCCTACAAAGGACAGTGCTATGACTGACTCTCTGGTAATTCTCCTTCAATATTCCCAAGTCAATGAACTTCACACCCCTATCATCTGAGGGGCATGAAAGACAACATCAGAAGTTTCCTGCTTTCACTCTCCAACTCTATGTCGGGGGCAGCGGGGGAAGAAGGAGGGTACTCTCCTAAGATTACATCAGCTAGTGATGTTCTGTCGTATTAGTTTAAACATATACTCCTGTTGTGGTTTGAGTGAAATTGGCCTTCACAGGATCATATACTTGAGTAATTGGTCTCTAGTAGGTGGAAATGTTTTGAGAAGGATTAGAAGGTGCTGGGGCTTTCGGAAAACCCCAAGCCAGGCCCAAGATTCTCCCTCTCTTTCCTCTCCACCTGCTGCCCGCCCCCCACCCCTCCTCTCAGTGTAAGCTCCCAGAGCCATACCTGCCTGCTTGCTGTCATGCTCCCTGCCACGCTGGTTATGGGCTCATCCTCTGAAGTTTTAAGAAGCCCCCACTTAAATGCCTTCCTTTATAAGTTTCCTGGGTTATGGTGTCTCTTCACAACAACTCCCTAACATCCACACAATGACAAAAATCTCCTAACAACCATCTTTCTCAGAAATTCCCATTGCTAAGCAATGCACAGCTATCAATGCAAACAGGCAGACAAGAGAGGGAGGTAATATACACTTGCCTTGCATCTTTAATGATGGCCCATCTTTTCCGAATCCCGGCCCCATGTGTGTGTAGAGAGCACTAGCAGCAGGTACCACCGGGAAGGAGCAGACAAGAAGGCTGGATCCCAAGGGTTGCAGGGAGGAATTAAGACAAAATTTACCTTCTACAGCCCCTGAACACATGAAATGAGGCTTTATGAGAAAGAGGAATTTCATCTGTCACTACAAGCCTTACCACACAGTACATTCGTAACCCCTCATGCATTGCCTACTTTTGGGTATGCAAATCCAAGAGATGCTTGAAAACCTCTGCAGAAGTAACTAGGAGAGGTGATAAATACATGCTTTCTTCTCTGTGCAAAGGATGCTTGCTCTCTGTGGGTCTGTGCACTGGGAAAGCACCTGTATCACGGTGTCAAGGATTAAAGACGTGGTACCCAGACATGCATACAATTCATTCACGACAAAGAAAAACCAAAAGTCTTTTGACTCCTTCTTTCATACCTCACATCTAATATCAGAAAGTCCAAGTGGCTCAACCTTTGAAGCACATTCATATCGGAAGACTTTTCACAACCTTCAGCATAACCACCTTGCCCCAAGCCTCCATAAGACCTCACACCTATAGTATTTCAGTGGCTTCCTAGTCAGCCTCTCAGAAACAGGGTCTATATATGGCCTGACATAGACTCACTCTGTAGCCCATGGTGACCTCAAACTTGCAGTGGTATCCCTGCCCCCATACTTTAAAGTGCAGGATCACAGATGCGTGACACCATATTTGAAGAAGCGCACACTGGCAGAAGATGGGACATTTGGGGTTCACTGGGGAGTGAAAAACTATATAGATTTAAGTCCATATGTTTATCAATAAAGTTCTCGAAAAGATTGTCTTTGCAATACACTAGTGACCAAGCTCATTATTTTTAGTTCTGATAAGAGAACTAAATCAAGCATTTACACTGTCTTTCTTAGAAAAACTGTATTAGCAAGTAAATGAGGGGAAGTTTCCTTTTACAAAAGTAACCCAGCTATTAAAGGGAGAGCGAATAATGGAAGTTGAGTGCCATCATTTTACAATGCTAATGAAATAATGGCTCTAAGATTTAACAATGGCAAACTAAGACACACAGAGACCCAGTTATCTCTTAATGGAGGCAGTTCTTCCTTCCCCCCAAATTAAGCCGGAGTCTAACCAGGCTTTTAGACACAACTCTCAATTAATAGGAAATGCAAAGAAAAGGAGCATGGAAACTACACATCAGAGGAATGTGCTCATAAAAATCCCAGACCGTGGAAAACCATGCAAATGCATGGCCTACTTTCTTCCAACAAATAATTATAAGGGAAAAAAAAAAAAACCGTAAAGACGGGGCCTTATAATTCAAAGGCATTTAAAATACCTGTCGGTCAAATCAATGCAAGGGCCTCACTTAGATCATAGTTTATGACATCTGTGAAAGAAATGGAAATTTGAACAACGGATATGTGACGTCAAGGATTTGTTGCTAATTATTTTTAAGCGTGCTAATGGCACAGTTTTGAAGAACAATCCTTACCATGCACAGATTCACAGGAATCATCAGTTCTCTTCCCTCCATCTATGACTGAGCCCTCTCCACACACTTCTGCTGCTGCTTCGATGGCTTTGCTGTTCTCAGAACACAGTAGACCTTTCCTACAGACCCTATTTCAAATTGCTACTCCACCACTCTCCTACTACCATTGCTCCGCTCATTCTGCCCCCCTTTTCCTTGCTTTTTCATTCTCTAGGGCACTTACCATCAAAAGACACACTATGTGTTTTAATCATTTTGTTCACTGCCTTCCTCTCCCTACTAGGGCCAAGATAGTCTTGACTAGTGGTATGTGCGTGGTGTGTGCGGAAGGACCCAAAAATAAAGTAGATGACACAGCAAGCACTTGCTCAATAGCCCACCACACAGATCAGCCGAAAGCGCAAGCCTTCAAGGGAAAAAAGACTTCAGCATCAAACAAAGAAACAAACAAACGAAAACCCAAATAAATGTCTAAAAGTCATCACACACTCCCCCGTACAAGCAAGTGTACATGTCAGGAGGCATAGCACAGTGAGTTTGCCAGTCCCTGAAAGGTAATATATGTGTGCATGGTAGATCAAAGGAAGCAAATGCAAATTCCCTCACAGCTGAAGTACATGAAAATGAGCTAGAGGGCTTCCTTCCAACTATCTTGCCTATGAGAGTCCCGAGGAGGCTCTCTCTACTGCCGTATATACAGGAAAGGTAAGGCCAGGTCAAAACACTTCCCTTCTTCCTAGGCAATAACTGTCACTCAAATGTAAGGGTCCGTATGCCGTACAAAAATAAAAAAAAATAAAATAAAGCCGGGTGGTGGTGGCGCATGCATTTAATCCCAGCACTCAGGAGGCAGAGGCAGGCGGATCACTGTGAGTTTGAGGCCAGCCTGGTCTACAAAGTGAGTCCAGGACAGCCAGGGCTACACAGAGAAACCCTATCTCAAAAGCCATAGATAGGATAGATAGATAGATAGATAGATAGATAGATAGATAGATAGATAGATAGATAAAGGTAAGAAGGCTGGAAATGTAGCTCGCTTTATAGAGTATCTGCCTAGAATGTCCTAAGCCCTGAGTTCCATCCCCATCACCACAGAAACCAGGTGTGGTGGTACATGTCGGTAAGCTAACATTCAGGCGGTGGTGGCATGAACATCAGAAGTGCAAGGTCAAGCCAGGCATAGCCACTCATGCCTTTATTCCTAGCACTCAGTAGACAGAGGCAGGTGAGTTCGAGGCCAGCCTGGTCTACAGAGTGAGTTCCAGACCAGCCAGGGCTACACAGAGAAATCCTGTCATGGGAGAGAGAGAGAGAGAGAGAGAGAGAGAGAGAGAGAGAGAGAGAGAGAGAGAGAGAGAGAAGTGCAAGGTCATCATCCTTAGTGGTACAGGAAGTTCAAGGAAGTTCAAGGAAGTTCAAAGGCAGCATGGGATGCATGAGGCCCTCTCTCAAAAAAGAAAAAAAAGGGGGGGGGAGAACAGTCTTCCTCTCTGGCAAAATATGTGCATGCCAAAGAGAGAAAGGTGGGAGAAAGGACAGAGGGCTGTTTCCTTGAGGGTGTGTCTTACTTTTGTGAAGTTGTGTCTCTGCGCATGTGCACACCATTCCTGAGAGAGCAAGGAAAGCCAAAGCCCACCATCCTGCAAACCCTGCACGTGGGAGGGGTTTTCAGAGCGCTCACCCTCCACCATGCAAGGGATGTGAGAGAGGGAGCAGGGACAGGTTCACTCTCTCGGCACAACAGCTGGGTACTCTCCATTGAACGAGAAGTAGAAGGCAACCCCGGGATTGCAAAGAAACAACAAACCAGCTACAAACACAAAAATGGATGGTGGGGAAGGCAGGATGGGCACACACATGCTGGTCAAGAGGGACACAAACACACAGAGGCAGGAGAGTGGCCTGGAAGAGATGGCAATGATATATGTGGATCCATCCCCCACACAAAGAAGTTATGAGACAGGAGCTCCATGTCTTTGACACAGATGTCTAGGCACTCATGCCTGTGCACAGGAGAGAGAAGAGAAGGCTTGCTCTCCTGCAAGCCTTGGGTGTGGGAGGGTAATTAAGACGTCAACGGTCCTACACTCAAGGCATGGAAGAGAAAAAGCAAATCTGTAGGCTAACTCTCCTGTGTACACACCAGCATGCGTGTACATGTGTTTCTGTGTGTATGTATGTGTGTGCGTTGTATGCTGGTCCCGCAAGGTGTGATGACTGCCTTAGACACTTAGGCACAGTGCAATGAGAACATGCATTTGTGTGCATTCCTGTATACACCTTTACAAATGTCCACTTTCTATGGACTGTTTGTTTTTTATATTCTTCTTTCTCCTCTTTTTATTCTTAATGCCAGTGTAGTGTTCATTCTTGGCAGAGTATTACGTGCTTTTCATATATAACTCATCTGTCCTCACAGATGCCTTTGAAGTGATGATCATGGTCCCTGTTCTCCAGATGAAACAATACCAGGCTACACATAAAGGACAAATAGAAAAAAAAAAGGTTACGATCCGATCTGGGTGTGGTTGTACACTTCCATAATCTCAGGACTAGGAGGCTGAGGCAGGCGAGTGGCAAGTTGGGGGCCTGGCTGCTCTACATTTCGTGAGCCTGCCTCAAAACAAAGTAAAAGGCAACAAACAAAAAATGAAAGCCGACACTATAATGTGAGCCCCTAGAAAGGGGAACTGAAAAGTGAGTTCTAGCTCCTGGGTGTATTTGTGTGCTTGCACAAATGCTAGAGCACAAAAGGCCTTGCACTTTTGCGCCCAGGGACGAAGTAACTCACTCAAATCTTCGGCACCCTTGGCTTGAGCAACTGGGGGATGTGATCTGAGTTGTACAGCACTGGAGAAGAGCTGGCCTTTTTTAAAAAAAAAAAATGAAGGAAGAAAACCAGGACTTCAGCTTTGGATGCATTAAAGTTTTAGGTGCTTGTTAGATATCTGGGGCAGATACCCAATATACAATTGAACAAAAATGTATGGAATTCAGCAACATAAATACAAAACCCATCTATGCAGGGGGTATTGACTGACGTCTGCAAGACAAGAATCACTCAAGGTTGATGAGAAGTGGAAAGAAGTCCAAAGCGTAACCCAGATATGGTAGTTAATCTTCATTGTCTTCCCAACTTGATTGGATTCAGAATCACCTGGGAGACATACCTCTATACTGAATAAAAAAAAAGAGAAAGCAAGTTGAGCACCAGCTTCCTTCTCTCTGTTTCCTGAATGTAGATGCAATGTGATCAGCTGCCTGATGCTCCTGCCACCATGTTTTCCCTGCTGTGATGGACTGTGCCCCTTCCAACCATGAGTCAAAGTAAAGCCTTTCTTCTTTCAGTTGCTTGCATCAGGTGTCACAATGACAAAAAAAAGGAATTGATATGCCTCCCCCCTCCTCTCTCTCTCTCTGTCTGTCTAATATTCGAATTCAAGACAAAGGAGAGGAGCCACTAAAACAGACTTGAAAGGCTTGGGAAATAATAGAATACCCAAGATGGTAGAGTGCTGTAAAGTGCGAGTGGTAGTTGATTGAGCTGTTTGTGCAGTTTATCGGGGGTGGGGGGTGGAGGGTGGCCTTGCTGGAGAAAGTATATCACTGGGAGGGAGGACACTGGGGTTGCAAAGAATCACGTCATTTTCAGTTAGCTCTCTAGGTTTGCACTTGAGGTTCAAACGTAAGTTCTCAGCTTGCTGGTTCAGTCTCCACAGCTGCTGCCTCTGTTCTGCCATCATAGGCTCTCACCTTCTGGAAACGTTAAGCCCAAATAAACTTTGGCCTTGGTCATGGTGTTCTATAACAGCAATAGAAAAGTAGTTTATACTGCAAGTAAGAAATGTTAAAGCAAAGGAAATGATCAGTTATCTGATGATCTATCAACGCAGATGCCAAAATGCTCTGCTCTGACAAACAGAGAGGTGCAAAAGGCAATGGACCTTACTAAGGGTAACTTTAGTAATAGGTAAGGTTAAGCCTTTCCATGGGAGGTGTTTAATAAAGAATAGGTAGTACTAGCCGGGCAGTAATGGTGCACATCTTTAATCCCAGCACTCAGGAGGCAGAGGCACGCGGATCTCTGAGTTCGAGGCCAGCTTGGTCTACAGAGTGGTTCTAGAACAGCCAAGGCTACACAGAGAAACCTTTCTCCAATAAAGAACGGGTAGTGCTGGGGGTGGTAGTTGAACCTACATGAGGTTGTCTAGCATGCATGAAGCTCTGGCCTACATGGAGGAAGTGAGGCTGAAGGAAAGGCAGGTGGAAAGGGAGGCAGGAAGGAAATGAAGAAGAGAGAAGAGGTGAAGAAAGCGGGAAGGGGGTGTAAAAAGTAGAAATGGATGCCAGGCCTGGCGATGCACACCTTTAATCCCAGTACTCCAGAGGCAAACACAGGCTGGACTCTATGATTTGAGGGCCAGCCCGGTCTACACAGAGAACTCCAGACCAGCCAGGGCTACATAGTGAGTCCCAAATCAAAAACAAAAACAAAAAGAAAAGTAGAAATGGAGGCAGGGAGGGATTTCTATAAGGAGAACAAAGAAATGTGTAGAAACTATAGGGTTTGGGGGATGGTTTTTGGTAGAGAAGGAAGTGCTTTTTTTTTTCTTTCTAACTTTTTGTTTTGTTTTGTTTTTTCAAGACAGGGTTTCTCTGTGTAACCGCCCTGGCTGTCCTGGACTCACTTTGTAGACCAGGCTGCCCTTGAACTCACAGCAATCCGCCTCCCTCTGTCCCCCTAGTGCTGGGATTAAAGGCGTACACCACCATGCCTGGCTCCAACTTTCATTTTTAAGCAATACTTTTACTAATTCTTTGAGAATTTCAATGTCTTTTGAACATATACACCCCAATTCCTCCCATCACTACCCTCTAAACCTTCCTCCTACTCCCCACCCAACGTGAAATTTCTTTTCCTTCTTTCCATAAGGAAGTGTTGTTTAATCTCACACCTTCTTTTCAAATGGGCAATGTGCCAGCACATTTAAATACAAATACACATAGAGGTACAGAGGAAGTCAGAAGAGGGAGCTGGCTGCTGAACCAGCACACTGAGTAGGGATAGGGACTGGGATCCACCACACAAGTGGAGCCTCTGACTGTGACTTCGTATGTTCTCAGTGGAGGGGCTGGCCTTGGCTACTGCTGACAGGGGTAGCAGGCAGCAGAGCTCACTGCAGGCATATCTGTATAGTAACTGGAAGACACTGTGTGAGCATTGAAAGACCTGTAGTGATTCATTTTCTTCAGGGAAAGAGAAGGCTAGGTCAGCAGCTATGAGAGTGGAGGAAGGAAAGGAAATGACACTAGAGGTTTGAGCAGGAAAAGGGAGTTGTGAAATAGTTACCCAGAAAAGCGTTTCTTAAACATTTCCATATAGTGAGACAAAGGCAGGTGCGATCCGTTTGCTTTTAGCTAAAACCGGGACTTTAGTATGTGTTAACCTCAGTCCATGTTTCAGTTTTTACAACCCCAGAAGGTTAGTACAACTAGTTACTCCATTTACATATTGTGAAAATTAAGACACAAGGCAAATTGCTAATCCAAGATCAAAAGGCTAGTAATAAGACAAACCAGAATATTCCCTGGTCTCACTGTCAAGGCAATGGGCCTATCTACCAACCCCAAAGCTTTGTATACTCACAGGTAGATGAGAACCAAAGGTGATGTGGATCTCCTTTCTGAGACACTAGGGTCACACATGTGAGTGGAGGGAAGAATTGGAAGAGAAAAACTACAATAGGAAAGCTGACGGTATCGGGGTATAGTTCAGTGGTAGGGCATGTGCCTAAAATGTGCAGGGCTATGAGTTCAATACCCTGTAACCATCACCAAAATCAACCAACCAAACAATAAAAACCAATACAAGAAAAGAAATCTCAGGGACTGTCATCAATGCGTGTGTGTTCTATTCTATTGCCGTGAAAAGACATCATGACCGAGGCAACTTATAAAAAAAAGCATTTAATTCAAGACTTGCTTATACTTTCAGAGGGTTAGTCCATTATCATTATGGCCAGAAGCATGGCAGCGTGCAGAAAGGCATGCTGCTGGAGATGGAGCTCACGTCTGATCTCCAAGTTGTAGGTTAACAAAGTCAGGCTGGGCCTAATGACAGCTTTTGAAAATTCAAAGCCCATATCCACTGACATAATTCCTCCAACAAGGCCACACCTACTCCAACAAGGCCACACCTCCTAATCCTTTGCAAACAGTTCTACTCCCTGATAACTAAGCATTCAAATATATGAGCCTATGGAGTTGTTCCCATTCCAACCACCATAATGTATGTGCACGTGTGCATATGTGCATGTGTATTTGGGGCAGGGGGCAGAGAAAATGCATATGTGTTTGTTTCAGAACTAATTTGATGTTTTCAGTTCATCATCCTACAAAGCATGTTTGTAGGCATGGAACTCAGAAAGCACACTAGGCAACCCTGGATCTATAGACCCTATGTGTGGGCGAGAATGAAGACAGCTGACACATCAACATGTGAGGCATGTAAGACAAGTGGGATCTCCTCTTGTCTCCCTTCCTGACAAAAGATGCACATGGACATGAGAATGAGGAGGCATGGGGTGATAAGTGGCCTCATTCCCCTATATCTATGTGTGTAGCATGTGTGTGCACCTATGCATCATAATACCCATGTCTACAAGACAGTCACTAAAACCTCCCAGTCCCAGAAAAGGGTCATGGGCTCTATCCTGGTGCTGTGTATTTTCTGTTTTAGTGTGCACATACCTCTGTGTGTGTGTGTTAGGGGACACTAGAAAGTTCACTCTCCTATAAGCTTCATGTATAACAGGGGGACTGAAAATATATTTATTTTACCCCTCAAGGCATATGAGAGAATGAGTGGGTCAAATGCCTTGGACTGTATGTATCTGTGGTCCTACACACACACACACACACACACACACACACACACACACACACACACACAGAGGCTCAAACCCAGCGAACCCTGTGCTATGTCAGGAATATGTAAATAAATAAGAAAAGTAACAAAAATGTTTGCTGAGTCAGGAGGATTGCCTTGAGTGGAGCCAGGCTGGGCTAGGTAGATAGTGCCAGAACATCTAGGACTATATAGCAAGGCCCCATCTCATGCTAGCTGGCTGGCTGGCTGGCTGGAGGGATGTATAGATGGATGGACAGATAAATGAATGGATGGGATGGATGGATGGATGGATGGACGGACAGATGGATAGACAGACAGATGGGCAGAAAGATGGATAGACAGACAAGTGGACAAAAGAACAAATGAACAGATGGGCAGACATATGGATGAACAGACAGATGGACAGACGGACAGACAGGTGGGCATGTGGACAGACAGGTCGACAAATGGATGGACAGATGGACAGATGGACGGATGACAGACATATGGATGGACAGATGGACAGGCAGACAGACAAGTAGACAAACAGATGGACAGATGGACAGCCGGGCAGACATATGGATGGACAGATGGACAGACAGATGGATAGACAGGCAAACATATGGATGGACAGATAGACAGACAGACAGACATATGGATGGACAGATAGACAGGTGGATGAATGGATAGAAAGATGCACAGATGGACATATGGATGGACAGATAGACAGGTGGATGAATGGATAGAAAGATGCACAGATGGACATATGGATGGACAGATAGACAGGTGGATGAATGGATAGAAAGATGCACAGATGGACAGATGGATGGACGGACAGATGGAGAGACAGATGGAGAGACATATGGATGGACAGACAGACAGGTGGACGAATGGATGGACAGATAGATGGATGGACAGACGGACAGACAGATCTTGCTCTCCTGCAATCTGCACAGGTGAAAAGAATTTGCAATGTCTACTTTTCTACAGTTAAAGACATACAGAAAGGATGGGAGGTTCTTTGTTCAAGCAAAAAAATACACCAAGACTCATTCACTCAAACCCCAGGCATGGAAAAGTAAAGATTGTTGTACCTCCCAAGCATGAGTAAACAAAAAGATGAAAGTGGGAAATAGGGCTGAAGTTTTCACACACCTCCAGCATTTGTGTTGCTCAAGCAGCACAGTATAGTCTAGGCTTTGTGACTCCTTATTCTGCCATTAATAGCCACATCTAATCTCTCCATACCTACATTTTCCATCAGTGAAGTGGACATAGCAATAGCCCTGGACTCTTAGGGTCACTGTAAGGACTAGCCAGAACACTGTGGCCAGCATCAATATCTGGAACACTATACATGCTAAATATGACCTATCAACATTGGCACCAGGAGCAGCAAAGTAGGGCTCTGGGGATTGGTCACTAAAAGATACCCATAAATGCCTTGTACCCCAAAAAGTTCACCTTCCTTCTTAACTACAAAAGAAGCTTGTAGTTGTGTCCACATCTTTGTTCAAGAAATGCAGTTAAAGGAGAGAGAGGGTGCTAAAGAGACAGACACAGATGTGGAATCCTCAATTAAAATGCTCACTTTTGAGGGAGAATATGGTAAAAATAGGTCAGAAACTGAGAAAGCCTAGACATGTGTTCAGGAGGTAAGATACTGGGTACACTATAATGATGAAATTATGCAACAGTGACACATGCTAGATGAGATATTTAAAAATGTGTGTTTGACACATGTAGCAGGATCACATATCAGCAGAACAAGCCAAAAAACTAGCTCTTAAAAACTTTTGAGAAGCCAGGCAGTGGTGGTGCATGCCTGTAATCCCCGTACTTCGGAGGCAGATGTAGATGGATCACTGAGTTTGAGGCCAGCCTGGTCTACAAAGAGAGTCCAGAACAGTCAAGGCTACACAGAGAAACCCTGTCTCAAAAACAAAACAAAACAAAACTTTGAGATGATGCTGCATCCAGAATCAGGAATACTCTTCAAGACAGACAGACATTTAGGAGTTGCTATGTATTAACATAATCACGATCACTATGCTTGAGGAGCATAAAATGTCTCCTCAAGTGGTGGTCCTAGGAAAAGGTAAGATTCAGTCTGATTTGAAGACTTTCTAAAACAATGAGGACAGAATTAGCCCATATAAAAGGATATGCTGAACAAAACTACTCACACAAAGCAGTAGGTAGTGTATCAGTAGTAATAATAATAATAAAAGAATTTAGAGCTACTTGCTATAAACCAAATGGGTTTGAATAAAGACCAACCAAGAGGATGGGAAAGACCACATATGTCAGGAAAAGGAGCTAGAATGCTGGCGGGTAAGGCAGGGCAACACAGCAAATGCAAAGGCACTAAATAAACTAGTTTGGGAGCAATGGAATGTTCTTCCAGAGAGAAGAAGGTGAATAAGGTCAACTGGCGACTCATTCTGCCCAGTTTTATGAAGATGAATCTTGCAATAGTCTTTGGAATAAGGCCTGAATAAAGATAATAGCCAAACCAATATATCTGAAATGAGTGTGAGGTGTACTTTCAATGAGCTGCAGACCTTGAGTGGTCAAGCTTGAACATGATTATAGAACAAAATGCTAAAGATGGGACTGGAGAGATGGATCAGCAGTTAAGAGCACTTTCTGCACAGACATAAATACCAAAGTCTGGATCCCAACATCCATATAAATGGATGCTCCCACATAGGTCTGTAACCCCAGCACTGAAGAGAATAGAAACAGAAAGGATCCTGGGGCTTGCTGGCTGCCAGATTAGGTGCATTATGCAAGATCCCCATTCAGGGAGCGACCCTGCCTCAAAAGAACAGGTAGAGAGTAACAGAGGAGGGCAATCTCCTCTAGCCTTCTCATCTGCCAGAGCACATACATGTGCACATACAACACACACATGAGAGGGGGGGGGAGGGAGACTCCAGCATGAATGCAGAAAATGACTCAAGCCAAGAATTAGATCATCAGCAGAGGGTTGGGTGGTCTTAGCACCCTTCAGTAAACTGGCCATGCTACACTGTAATGAATAAACAACATAATTCTGTATGCTGCACATACACCAAGGCGTTCATTCTATGTATTTGCTGCCCTTGGTCCTGGGCAGGCTACCTGTGCTGTGCTGGTGATTCCTCGCCTCCCCCTGACCCATGCGCCAAAAAAGTATATGAAACACTAATACTTTTCTCATTTCCCAATCCCAGTAATTCTAAAGCCAAGACATAACACGTGATAAAAATGGCAGCTGAGTGAATTTCATTTTTTATTGCTCAAGGGAAATTTCAACAACAACAACAACAAAAAAAAAATCCTGACAACTTGGAAGGAGCTTACACATGAGCTCAAGTCCCCTCTAAAAATAGAGACAGTTACACCATTCATTTGGTACAGAAACGTATTACATGTTGCCACTTGGCTGAGGGGCAGAATGAGGAGAGCCATTATCTCTTTGCTTAGGCTTTTCTTAGGAGCTGTCAGTCCTCTGCACTTCCCGTTTCCTTCAAAAGCCTGATCTAACTATGTCTCTGTTACGAAGTTCTCATATAGCCTTTACACACATCCTGCTTTGCCTCCAAGTTGTTTGCATTGTGCCTTATGTCTCCCCCAAGGGAACAGGCTGACTACCAATTCTCCAGGCCTCGGATCCAGGTAGGGTCTCCTTCACTTGTTATGAAATAGATCTATTTGATCCCCATTTTGTTCTAAGTATTGCCATTTCAAAAGCCCCAAAATGTCTTATCAGCAGCTACTCCAAATCACTTCTTATCCATATTGCACAATATGGACAAAGTGGTTACTAATTCAAGAGGGTTTCAGGGTGCGTCACGTTGAATGACACAAGCTCCGTCCTTCAGTCTGTTCTAGCCACCCACCTAGGGTGTGGTGGCCACTAGCATGACAAACACCACCCACAACTTACTCTGTAATGCTAAAAGTTTATGAATAAGTCTTGATCTGAAATTACATCCAACAAATACGCTGAGTTAAAGGTTCTTCTCTATTCTCTCACTTACCTAGAGAGGAAATGGACATATTAAAGAATCCGGAGACTCTAGTGCCCTGTCTGATCTGAGCTATCCCTTAAGAGCAAGTAGCTGGCACTTGTGCAGCTTAATTCCTTCATACCAAAGTTCACATTAAGGGCTAGGGGTGTGGCTCAGTGCCCACACAGCACTTACCTAACATGTGTAAGGTCCCGGGTTCCATCCCCAACACCCTAGTAAAACCTGCCAGGCCACAGAGAAAGAGGATACAGGCAGTCCACATGAAAGGACAGATGTTAGGGGAGGAAGGCTCCCCCTTTCTGAGAACTAGGGGGTGGGGATGAGGAAGACAGGGTGGGACTGAGAGGTAATGAGGGACAGGACTACAATCAGGATGCAAAGTGAACAAATCAAAAATAAAAAAAAAAATTGAAAAGTTATCATGAACAAATATTTTCAGTAGGGGGAGAAAACCTGCCGAAACTGTTTAAGAATTCCAATTTTGCTTAACTTTTGAGACTTGGTATTATACATTTTAAAAGACCATGCACAGGCCTCTGTCATATACTGTTTGCCCCACAGCAGACTCAAGATGCCACCTTCTATAAATGGCAAGGAGACTACACCCAGGAAATCTCAACAATACAATTCTCTAAACAAGACCTAAAAAAAAAAAAAAAATGACAACACTAATTGACAAGCCAATGTGGATGGAGGAATTCTCACAGGGTTTATCCCTATATGAAGCGCTACAAGCAATTAATGGTTACTGCGACGGAGACTAAGTCTTCTCCAGGGATGAGCCCCTAATAGGTTAGCTAGTCCCAAGGGGTCAACCCTAAACACATATGAGCAGCACTAAATGATCTCAGCGGGTTTATTTATAAACTTATATACATACCTATAATTACCATGAAAGAATAAAAGGCAGTGAATTTGAGAAGGAATGGGAGAACAAAGGAGGAATTAGAGGGAAAGAAAATGTAAATGCAATACTCGTATAAAATTCTCTGTAGTTTCTATTCTCTCATACATGATATGCCCTCTGACATTTCCCCTCCTTCCTCTCCTCCTGGTCCCTCTCCCCACCTCCCCTCTGTGCCCCATCCTATCTACTCCTCCATTTCCCTTTAGAAAAGGGCAGGTCTCCCAAAGCTCTATAAAATACATAAATAAAATAAGTTTTAAACCAATGAAAAATGAAAATATGTTGTTTTCAAGGTTTCTGCAGCAGGTACAAGCATGGACAAAATATTTCTAGAAGTATCTACTTTCCCAGAATGGAATATAAGACGGAACAGGACTGTATCAAATGATATACTATTATAATTTGTGCTATAAGAAGATTATAATTTTACAAAGAAGGCTTAATAAAGCACTAAAATTAATAAGCTACAATTTATAACAAACCAACCACCCTGCTATTCATAATTTCTCCTTTGACTCTGGCATAAGGTGTCTCCCTAATTCTTGAAATGCTGTTATCATCTTTTATCTAAGACTTCAAGGATCTCTGGGGTTCCTGTGCACCCCTCTAATTCTCTTTCCTTCCAATCTTTGCTGTTATCTTGCCCTCAAGGTTCCTAACATGCCTAGTCTGGGCTGAGAATACATTTTCCTAATCAACACGAAATTCTGTTAGGAGCTTCAGACATCATTATTCTCTCATGAATTCTAAACTCCGAATAGCTAATTCCTGCTCTCTCGTTCATGCCACAGCATAATTCAAGCCATTTGTCACCAAATAACAAGTTTGAGGCCTGAAGCACATATGCAAAAGCAAAGCCATTATAGTTCCTCAAAGGAGGATTTTTTTTCTCTCTCTCAGAGTACCCTGCAATCACTATTGTTAATTTTGTTCTAACTACTTAGGTTTGTTTTCCTCCTCCCTTCCCCTTTAGTCCCATAAATGTAATTTATCACTGAGTCTGGGTTTGTTTGTGTCCAATACTTTCTGCTTATCCTTTTCCTTTCTTTTTAACAACTTATTTGTACGTGTATTGGTGTTTTGTCTGTAGCATATCTGTACATCATGTGCATGTCTGCTACCTGTAGGGGCCAGAAGAAATGAGGGGATCCTCTTGAGCTGGAGTTCCATGTGGTTGTGAGCGGCCATGTGGGTGCTGGGAATCGAACCCGGGTCCTCTGGAAGAACAGTCAGGGCTCTTAACAGCTGAGCCATCTTTCCAGTCCCCATCTCCTTACTTTCTATTCCACTTTCCACTCAGATGCCTAGGGCCTGATTGTTTTACACCTTTTTCTCACTTGTTCCCTTTTGTTAGTTGAACTCCTTCCCTGCCTGGTAGCTCTCCACAGCCTTCTTCTCTAGTCTAGCCAATTTCCTTGCTCACCCCCACCACCAATCTCCAACCAGACTTGCATTTCTTGGCCACAGTCGACTGTCACCCCCATCCTTCCCCATGTCTGAATACTAAGTGTTAATTAAAGGTCAGCCCAAGTCTCATTTATTCTTTGGTATTCTTCTCTTCCTTTCCTAACCTCCCCCTGGAGCAAAGCAGTTACTATATTATATTGACATCAGCACCCCTCTACTGCTCCTTGAACAATAGCAGAATTCAAAGCATAGTTCTCTGGCGTCCTTCACAGTGCTTTTGGATCATATAATGATTGCTCAAATTCTTAGTTTTTTAGACAAAGTCTTGTTTGTTATCATGCATACCCTGGACTGGCCTAGAACTCACTATGTAGCCCTGACTGGCCCAGAAAGTGCTAGGATTACATACATAAGTTACTTAATTAAAAAATAAAAATAAAAACAACCCTGACATTTTCTTTCTTTCCTCAGTGATCACATGCTGAATCCAGAAGAGCCCATGAGTTATGACACTTGTCCCACTTCCACTAGTCTGGTTGCTATGGAATTCGACACATGAAAAACACACATGACATAATGTTAAACAGCTACAATTGTAAAATTTCTGTAACAAAAGACCACAAAATGCAACTAGATATTCCCCTAACACATGGAAAGACTTGCTTCTCTCCCACCCCATTCTGCTGGAAACGAAGCCCTTAAATTAAAAGGCAAGGAGAACCGGAAACCCTTCCTTCTACAGATCTCTGGAGAAACATTGCTCTAAAACTGACCCTGGTGGTGGAGAGGTGGGTGTGAGGAAGAGACCGGAAAAGTCAAGAGCTCACATCAAGGGAGGAAAAAAACCCAAATATACTGGAGCCCAGCACATCTCTCTCAAAGGCCAGAGTTCACAGCAGTCTCACTTGCTAACTGGTCTTGCTGGATTCTTAAGTCTGTTTAAACTATCCTGTTGCTTAATATCACTCTGCCACCAAATAACAAGTCCTCCATAGCTAGCTCAAGGAAACAGCATAGCAGCCACACGCCCTGCTTGTACTCGGCTTCCTGTAACTTCAGGAGCTGGCTCTTCATGGGCAAACAGAATTGAATTAACTACTTATGAAAACAAGGAGAAGTTATAGCCCCACATATGCAAACCTTTATGATTGTAATATAGTCCTTAATTAATCATATGGGCAGGCAACCTCAGAAGCTGCTAGTGTTTACACCTCAAGGTTAATGTAATATTTTAGTTAAGAAATTATTGCTGGGGCGTGTGTATGAAGAAAATAATGTGCAAAACCCACTCAACCGATTGGCCTAGCAAAATGTTTGAACTACACCAGACTGTCAATGTCACCATTTTTCTCCTTGAGTCAAAAGCTAAGAATGGCATTTAAATATGTCTTCCTTATTCCTAAACAGAGGTCTTAGAATTTTCTACCAGCCATGTACTCAGATCATTGCCAGATTTTTTTTTTTTTCTGTTTAACATTTAATGTAATCTAAGCCCGGAGGTTGTGGCACACGCTTTTTAATCCCAGCACTGGGGAGGCAGAAGCAGGCGGATCTCTGAGTTTGAGGCCAGCCTGGTCTACAGAGCAATTTCCGGGACAAGTCAAGGCTACAAGGAGAGAAACCCTGTCTCGACCCTCACCCCCACCCCCAAAATTTAAGCTTTTAACTTTTATTTTCGTCTGTTTTGTTCTACGGCAAGGTCTCAAGTAGCTCAGGATAGCCAAGGATATCTTCAATTCCTAACTGTGTTTCATTTCCCAGTTAAAGGCATGGACAACCTAGCTGGGTGATCACCAGGAATTTTACTGTGTGCTGATTAAAAGGCCAACTCTATAAGCCACAAAATGTCTTTCAAAAGAAAGCAGGCATGTTTGCTAGCCACAGGAGCTTTATGAGGGTTGTGTCTAACTCTAGGATAGGACATACATGGCCTGTGAAAACTCATTTGAAAGACAGCAGTAATAGCTGGAAAATGGGAAGAATTTTGCTATTTTCTTCATATTGAAATTTGAGAGGCAAATATATCTTCTACATTATTTATTATTAAGTGGAAAGAGTAACCCATGTACAGAGTGCCTGCCTATCTGAATATTTTCATGCATGTGTATGGAGATATGAGAGAGAAAAAAGACACACACTGAGAACCTTTTGTAGATTCGATGGCGTAAGTCAAGATGTAGCCAGCCAGCTCGTAAATTTGCCACTAACCACAAGTAAAGATAATTCAAAACACCTGGACGTCTTAAAAAAAAATGAACTGAAAAGACCCTACAAATCTGGGCAGTTGTCAGAGTTTGTGCTGTGGGACAGATGGCATCAATGCTCTTAGGACAAAGAAGCAAGTCAAAGGTGTAATTCCCTCAACCGAGCGGCACCTCTGCACATGGATTACCCTTTCCAGGTCACAGTATACACCCTTCCTAATGCTATGTGTTTAAGAAACCATCCTTGGGGCTGTGAAAGAAGGCAAACAAGATTCCCAAGTAAAGTCTCACCGCTTTTTGGTTACGCACCTGTGTTCACTTTGCGGCAAGGCACTGAGCTATGACTTTGGATTTGTCCACTACTCTGCAAGTGCGTTACAGCTTAATTAGCAAGTTTGCCATTTTCTCAGTGCCCTTAGTCTAAAGTGGTAGCGTCAGTAAATGCCTTGACACACAGATGTTTAAATGGCATAGGAGAATTCACTAGTTGAGATGGACCAATGGGATACCAACAACAAATCCTGACCTTACAAGAAATGCACAAAGAATAAACTACTGGCCAATCAATCAACAGTTGTGGAGACTGGATGACCTAACCTGAAATGGGCTAATTCAGCTCTCTCTAGGTATATTGCTTTCTCTAGCCTCTAAAAAAATGTGTGTTCACACACACATACACACAGGTTGAAATTAGACAAATAAAAAATATTTGAAGTCTCACAATACTCCTAACGCATGACAGTCTATAAAATTGAGACTCAATATATCTGGTATGAAGCAGGATAAAATGTCTAAAAAAAAACCAAAAAGTACCACACCCCGTGAAACCTTCCACCACAGTCAACTCTGCAGAGTGACCAACAAGTTCCATAAGAGATAATGCTGGAAAGTGCTTTATATGTGCCTAGACTATAATCCATCAGTTTAATGTACTTTTAAAATATATGTTATAAGTACCTTTTTATATATTATTGAGGACACGTTTTAAAGGAGATAACATAAGATATTTTCATCTGCAAAAAATCTGCTTCACTTCTTTGGCCCATATGTATCAAAAGACTTATATGGCCAGCTGCTAAGATACAGTATGTAGGTTTCTGGAAGGAAGACATGTTTCATAATCTGTAGGAACTCAGGCTCCTTGCAAAAGCATGAATCAGGGGAGCCTAACAGAGAAAGGATGGTTGTAGAAAAATAAGGTACATACAACAGTGCTGAACAGTATAATATTAAAGGGATTCCAGCCAGGCAGTGGTGACACATACCCAGCACTCAGGGAGGCAGAGGCCTCTCTGTAAGTTCGAGAGGCCAGCCTCATCTACAATGCTAGTACAGGACAGCCAAGGCTACACAGCTTCATGGAATTGCAAGGTGAATCCAGCCTAGACCTGTACCCCAGGCAGATAAGGTAGCTGACAATGAGACAGGGCATCATGGGCCAGACCAGTGCAGAGAGAGAGACTCGGTAAAGAGCAAGACAATGTGAGAAGTGATAAGATAAGGCAGGGCCGTGTTACTCACACTATGGCTCAAGGCCTGTGTCAGCCCCAAGCTCCTTATTATCTATGTTTAGGGAGACAAATACAGGCATCAGCAAGTACATATGAAGTTCTATACCAATTAGACAGTGAGTTTATGTCTTATGAATCTAATAATAATGAAGCTTATCTTCATATGGCTTTATATGTTTAATTTGCAATGATTTTATTATATTTTGCAAAGATGACAATCTGTAATGGTTTAAAGAAGCTAAAACTGTAATTAAAAATAAACAGGTCTTTCAGCACAGCTATTTCAAGAAGGAATGGTAGTGAGCAGACTGTGATACCACCTACAATTGAAGGGGCTAAGGTATTTTGGAGTGCTAAGTGATTTAAGAAAAGATCAATTAGGTTAGGGGAGATAACAAAAGCCTGGAAATTGCAATAATTTCTAGTTCAGGCCATAAATACTCATGAATAAGAAAAGAAGATGATGAAAACAATGACTTTGTAGGACATGTTTGTTGGGTTTGATTGAAAGAGGAAAAAAATCTAGTAGGCCCTAATGGGATTCAGGTACTTTGGAACATGATGGACAAGAACAGTACTGGAGGGGTAATGCTTCCATTTGCTGCCTATGTGAGGATACAAAGGCATAATAGGAACCCAAGGTTTCTTTTTTTTTTTTTTCAAGAAACAGTAATTATTTTTTTAATTTTTAAAATTTTAATTCTATTAATTTATTCAGATTACAACTCAATTGTTATCCCATCACTTGTATCCTCCCGTTCCTCCCTCCCTCCCGCTTTCACCCTATTCCCCTCCCCTAGGTCTATGACCGAGGGGGACCTCCTCCCTCACTATATGGTCATAGGCTATCAAGTCTCATTTTGGTAGCCTGCTTATTCTTTCTTTGAGTGCCACCAGGCCTCCCCATGAAGGGGAGGTGGTCACATACGGGGCACCAGAGTTCACGTCAGAGTCAATGAATGTCCTGTCCACTGGGTAGATCTGAGTAGAGATTTGCCAAGGTTTCTTGATGAGCCAAAAAGGACTCAGTTTCTCTAAAAGCAAAAGCTAAGTCCTAAGGAAGGATGACAAGTAATAGGCAGGTTAGTAAGAAACTAGGAGATGCAAAAGGCCTGCTTGCAAGATGCAGGGGGATTTTCTTCGAGGTGAGATGGATTGGGATTGTAAACACAGAAAGCAAAGGAGTTAGTTAGAAAAGCAACAGTTAACAAAGGGACTGTAAGCAATCTGCAAACCAGTCTGCATGCTTCCTTCCCTGAAATCCCCTCACACTCACTGAGTGCATCCGAAAATAGCCATGTGCCCAGCCTCCCTGGCCCTCCTTCTCAGACACAGGCAACAGAATGGCATCTGAGATTCTGAACAGATTGCCCCTTTGCATGAGGACTTCCAGGAAGAATGAAGAGTCCTTGGAAATACTGTCACATAAAGTAACACCAGTGGTCTGGAAGTATTCAATTTGCAGTATGTGGATCATGCCAAAGACATCATAGTAGTCATTTTTTCCCCCTTGCAAAAGTTGTACCTGGCAAGGCTGGATTTAATAAGCAGCGTTTAATAGACTGCTTTTTTAACTTTTATTGAGTTTGCCCTCTGACAATTTTATACATGTATAAATACATTCTAATTATCCTAGACTTCTTTGAACAGTGCTTTGCTGTTAGTAACTCAAAGGTACACACACACAGATAAACTCCATGAATCTAGTGAAGAGATGGTCTTACCAGATAAGACACTACCTATCTTGTATAAGAACTGCACTATTTAATCCCCAAAGGAGATAGCTGCGAAACGCAAGAAAAGGCCCCCATATAAGGAGACTATGAGCAGCTGTTGACCAACTTAGCAGGTACAAACAACGATGTGGCCTCAGTTTCAGACAGATTGCCGTCTTGAAATTTCAATAAGCAGATGATATTGATGGATTTAGGCCAATGAAATATTTTAGGCGCATAGGACAGGAACACAAAAACAGTTTATCATTTCTAAAGTGTGTTGGCAATATCACCCGGTTCCCTCATCTTCTTCCGCGTCCCTGTTAACTTTTCCAACTTGTCCTTGTTGTGTAATTTTCTGTTTGGGAAGATTACCAAGGTCATCAACCTTTGCTGATAAGTTTAAGCATATATTCTTTAGACCAGCTTTTTAAAATTAAGCTACAGAACACTTAGTTCTTTTTTTGTTTGTTTGTTTGTTTTTGTTTTCCTTTTTTATTATTAATTTATTCATATTACATCTCAGTTGTTAGCCCATCCCTTGTATCCTCCCATTCCTCCCTCCCTCCCGCTTCCCCCCCCCTATTGCCCTCCCCTATGTCTGTGACTGAGGGGGACCTCCTCCCCCTGTATATGCTCATAGGGTATCGAGTCTCTTCTTGGTGACCTATTATCCTTCCTCTGAGTGCCACCAGGCGTCCCCATCCAAGGGACATGGTCAAATATGGGGCACCAGAGTTTGTGTGAAAATCAGATCTCCTTCTCCACTTAACGGTGGAGAATGTCCTGTCCATCGGCTAGTCTGGGTAGGGGTTCGAAGTTTACTGCCTATATTTTCCTTGGCTGGTGCCATAGTTTGAGGAGGACCCCAGGGCCCAGACCCGCCTGTAGGTTTCCAGGACCCTCTGGATCCTTCTATTTCCTCATTCTCCCAGGCTTCTCACACCTAAAGTCTCAATAGGATGTCCTCCCCTCTGACCCACTTTCCTGGTAGGTAAAGTTTTTCATGGGGACGTACCCCTTGGACTAGTGTCTCGATATAAGTGAGTATATACCATTTAACTCTTTTTGCTTCTGGGTGAACTCACTCATTATGATAATTTCTAGTTCAATCCATTTGTCCACAAATTTCGGAAATTCCTTGTTTTTTAATAGCTGAGTAGTATTCCATACACAGAACACTTAGTTCTAAGGCACAGTTCTACATATTTGCATCTTTTCCCCCTGAAAATGTGATTGTTCCATAGTGAAAGGGGAGTAAACATACTGTGATGGTTCATTTTCATTGTCAACTTGACTGGCCTTGGAATCACCTAAAAATATACCTCTGGGGGTGCCTCCAAAGGTATTTCCAGAGGGAGTTAAATGAAGAGGGGAAGATCCATCGGGAATAGGAATAGTATCATCCCTTGGTCTGGGGTTCCAGGCTGAAAATAAAAAGAGGCACAGGATAAGACAGACTGAGCATCAACACCAGCCTCTCTGCTTCTCAACTTCACATGGAACATGACCAACGTCCTTATGCTCTTCCACCATGCCTTTCCCATGGTGATGAGCTATGTTCCTTAAATCAGAAATCAGAACAAACCCTTCCTTAAGTTGCTTTTGTCAGAGCAATGAGAAAGAAAGCTACCATACACATGTACTAGTGCACATAACCATACACAGACGCACACAGAGACAGAATTAAAAACAATGTCAATGTAGTTTCAAGATTTATTTTGTGTGTGTATAGGTGTGTGTGTGTGTGTGTATGTGTGTGTTACAGGTGCCCACAGAAGCCAGAGGTGTCAGAACCTGGAGATGGGGTTACAGACCGTTGTGACTTGCCTGACATGGATGCTAGGCAAATGTGAATCCTTTTCAAAGGGCAGTATGGGCTCTTTATGGCTAAGCCATCTCTCCAGCATCAAATAAATTGAGTATTCTTTTTTTTTTAATTAAGGAAGAAAGGGCTCATTTTAGCTCACAGTTCTAAATTACAGTCCATTGGGGGTAGGGAAGTCAAGTCATCAAGAGCCTGGAGCAGCTGCTCACATTATGTCTACAGTCAAAAGCCAAGGGCAATGCAAGCATGCCAGTGCCCAGCTAGCTTTTTCCACTAATAACTCAGTCCAGGACCCCTGCCTAGGGACTGTTTTTACTCACAGAGAACAGATATTCCTATCACAACTAATTCCCCACAGACATGCTCACATCCTTTCCTGTGGTGATTCCAGATTGTATCAAGTCGGTAGCTGAAACTGAACATCACAGTGTTTGAAAAGATAAGCCAGTGGCGCACGCCTGTAATCCCAGCACTCTGGGAGGCAGAGGCAGGCGGATCTCTGTGAGTTCGAGGCCAGTCTGATCTACAAAGTGATTCCAGGACAGCCAGGGCTATTATACAGAGAGACCCTTTCTAAGAAAGAAAGGAAGGAAGGAAGGAAGGAAGGAAGACAGGAAGAGAGAAAGAAAAGAAAGCAAGCAAGGAAGGAAAGACGGAAGGAAGGAAGGAAAGAAGGAAAGAAAGAAAAGATAGATAAGTTTAGCCTGATTTAAAGTTTATACAATGTATACATGTACAAAACACTACATGGTACCCTATTAATATACACATTTTATTCTTTTATTCATAAGTTTTGTTAAGATAAAATTGGTAAGAATATATTGATTGAAAAAAGACAGGTGTCCCTTACAAACTAAATAAAAGGCACTTAAATTAGGGCATTCTATGTGCAAATATGCTAACATTCATAAACAAGAACTTTCTCAAAAGAAAAATAGGTACACAAAGAAGAATAAGGAACCTAATAAAACAATAAATAAGCAATATTATAAACAAATTTCAAAAGAAAATAAATTTATCAATAAATTTCAAAATAAAATACTTAGGTATTTTGAAAGAAAATGAAGTGATCAATAAACTCACCATACAAATGGCTTCAATCAAGTTAATTTTCATGAGGCAGATGTCAAGTTCATTATGAAACCCAAAAGTGTGTCAAAAACCTCCAAAGGAAAACTACAGATTGGTTTTATTTATGAACAGAGGTATAAAACTCTAACCAAAATGTTAGCGAATGATATATCAACTTTAAAGGGATTCTTCATTCATCTTCCCTAGTTAGAAACACAAGTAGTCAAAAAAAAAATAATAGCTGAATAAATATAACTGTTAAACCCTAAAACCTAAAGGTTCAGCATTCAATCTGATATTTTTAAAAATAGAAGCTCTTTTCAGCTTGTCTTGGAGTCACAGGCACTTAGGAGGCTGAAGCAGGTCGTCCTCAGCTACACAGTGAGTATGAAGCCCACTTGGGCTGCATGAGAGCCTCCTGCAGAAGCATGTTCTTTTAATATTATATACGATGATAGAACTAAGGAAGCCAGCATTCTTCTGAAGACAGACATTAAAAAGAAAGATATGTAGTCACAATTCCTAATTAACTATGATAGAAAATTTGATCACTATATTCAAATATGAAAAGTAATGAGTGATGTAAGATTTAATGAGCATTATCCTCACACTACAGAATTATCTAACCTAAAAGATGGACATATTTGAGAACCGAAACTAAAAATTATGTGTTCAGAAAGTAAAGCAAATTACAAAAATAAGCTACATTGCTGTTCCTATAATAAACATCTGCCAAACACTGAAAGGGGGGATGAAATCTCTTTTACCCCATCAACATACACACACACACACACACACACACACACACACACACACACACACACCACAGAATTATTCTAGATGAGCACATATATATTATAAGAACTAAATATTGAAAAGATGGCAATAATTTAATCCTTAGGTTTTACCACGATAGTTTTATATTTCTATCACTATTCCATGACAACAATATGATGCCTCAAAGCCTAGTTTCTAAATATCAAGTCAAGAGCTCCTCAAAACAAAGGTTATAGACAGACTGTTTTAATGAAGAACTCATGAAACAAAGCACAAGTAAATGGTTGTGAAGGACACTGACACTACAGTATTAGGTAGAAAAGAAGGCAAGATCACATCAACACATCACATGTTGACTGTTTTGATGCAGAACTCCCTATTCAGAGAACATGCCTGCCCAGAAATAGCCCTTTCTTCTTTATCAAAGGCACTCTGTACAAAACATATTTCATATGTGAACATGGCTGTGTTCACATTTTTTCATCCCCAAAATGTGATCAAATCGTTACTTCCTTTTACTTTACTCATCGATGCCTCAATTTGAGGTATTTGCACATGAACAAAGCAAATAATCTGTCTCAAATTATTTATGCAAATTATAGATTTTTTTCTCTTCCAATTATACGTCAATATGGCTGGGGGAGGTACAGACTCTTAAGGAACTTAGGCAATCCTTTAATTTATCCATCAAAAGTATTTGTATCCTACTGATGCATGGAAATTAATCAATAAATTAAATTAATAAAATGTTAGTTGAAAGAATCTTCAACTAACATCTATAGTCACCTATAGTCACAGCACTCTAAAGGGTGAGGCAAAAGGATCACTTGGAGTTCAAGGCCAGCCTAGGCTACATTGTGAATTCCAGGCCAAAGGAGTAAGAACCTCAAAACAAACAGACAAATCAACACCAAACAAAGAAAAGAAGGAAGAAAAAGACTAGGCCCAGAGTGGTAGTGTACACCTCCAATTCCAGCATTTGGAAACTAGGGACAGGAGAATCAGGAGTTCAAACTCATCCTTAGTTGTATAGCAAATTGAATGCCAGTCTAGGCTATGAGATCTTGTTTCCAAAAAAAAAAAAAAGTAAGATAATAACGAAAGCAAAAATTAAATGTCTAACAAGCAATAAAAATCAAAAAGAAGATGTTCTCACTTGACACACATACAGGCGGAAGCAAAAGAAGAATCTGTGACAACGGACATAGTAGTATCAAGAATTGGGGTTGTAAATGCGTTTCTATAAGTGCACACATGCTTGAACTACAACAGTGAAAATGCTTTGGTGGGATTTTTGCCGCGTGCATTCAAAATCTGTACTTCTGGGAGAAGGGCAGTCTTTATGTAAGTCATTCAGTGGGTCTCTGTTTTCCTCTCCTCTATTTCTCCTAATTGCCAGACGCATGAAAATGAAGTCCTTCTTGCAAATGACTTGCTGTACTTATTGAAAGGGGGCTTTATGTTCTCATCTCCTAGCTTAGAAACCAGATGAAGGAAATATGGTCTGTGCCTTCACTTTGTAGAAGTTGCTCCCCACTGCTCTTCCCCATGACCCTTCACTGAATTCTTTCTGTGATCAGCAGCCCTTGATAGGATTACAAAAAAAAAAAAAAATGCTTTTCCCATTCTGTATCATACCGTTGTTATCTGTTGGAATTTAAAAAGAAATCCTGAAAGCAGACACCCGAAGCCTCCCCTCCCGCAAGAGGCTCCTTCACTGAACCTATGCTCCTTGGGGCCCTTTAAGACATTCAAAGAGATTTTTAAAAGTTTATTCTGACATTTATCCATAATTTCCCTAAAGACCATCTATTTAGTAAAGGCAGTTTTTAATCACTGTCACTCTGATTTAAAAAAAAAAAAAAAAGGAACAGCCCAAACTTAGAAGAGCAAACAGAAAGAAATGAGCATAGGTGATTATGGCAGATAAAGGAAAAAGGACCAACTGATCATCCCAGTTCCTGCCAGTACTTAGCCTACAGGTTCTTAGCATCTCAAAGCCATAAAATTGAAAGTCCAAGTATACTGGGCCCAAGGACTTAGGACTTAGACTAATTCCCTAAATGATGCCTCCAAGACCTTGATGAATTGCAAATCCATGCTACAGAGGCTCCGCCCTTAGCTTTACTACAAGTGACTGTAGCACATAGCACTCCTCTCAGTATCCTTTAGCTATTCTGCTCAAAGGTCAACGGTTGCTATTTTCAGGGTGCTAGCAAGAGAAAGGAACACATCTGTTAATGTTTGAATTTCAATCGTGTTTCTTGAAAGACACAACTTTTACACTTTCAAATTTCGTTTAACAAATATGTAAACAGAATGAAGACCCGCTAAGACTAAAGCATTAACACTGAGCATGAAACATTTGGATACCATGGTGGCTTCTGATGGAATTTCAACACCAGTTTGGGATTTTCTTTCATTTCATCATTTTTTGGGGGGGTTAGGATATAGTGTGTGGTTTCAGCTTCCAGAATAAAAATAAATGAAGAGTAGACAAGGCCAAGAGACTGAACAATGCATTAACCATGAAATCTGAAATTAGTGTAAGATGCAAGTAACTTCAACTATATAGGCGACTGGATAGAGAAAACCAAGTTCACATCATGCCTTTGGATCACACTGTGAGAAATAATCGTTCTTAATGGAAAGGAATTGTTAATAATTGCTTTAGAAAAATGATTAAAAGTCATTCCATATGCAGCAAGGATTCAATCTTATACTTATGAAAGATTATCAAAGTGGAACAACGGGCTAAAAATCGGCATAGTGGCAAATGCCTGCAACCTAGCTATTTAGGAACCTGTGGCAGGAGGACTGTGATGCCAAGGCCAGTCTGAATTATATTATGAGGCCATAATCTGAAAATTGAAATTAAATGAAAAATTAAAAGCTGTATCTTAATTTCTTAATGCAAATTTAAAATAAAGTGCACTAAAATTAAAATGTTTAAACAAAATAATAAGGATAAAAGTAGCCACGACTTTGATTAAAAAGATGATTTGATACAGAAAATTTTTTAAAATTCTGACACAGTCTCATAGTTGATAAGCTGATAATTTCCTCTGGATTAAATAGATAAATAAAATACATCTAAAACATATTTCATATTAGTGTGTGTGTGTGTGTGTGTGTGTGTGTGTGTGTGTGTGTGTTCGTTCCATGGTGCACATGTGAAAGTTAGAGAAAAGTTTGCAAGAGTTAGTCCTCTCCTTGTTGGTTCTGGAGACCTAACTCAGGTTGTCCTTACCCACTGAGCCATCTCACTGACATCTAAATCATATTTTATAGAAGCCTTTTAGGCTTCGAAAATGGTTTTGTGTCATGGCTGGAAATGTAGCTCAGTTGGTAAAGTGCTTGCTTAACACTCACAAAGACCTAGGTTAAAGTTCCAGCACTGCATAAACTGGGTATGGCACATGCCTCTCAACCCAGCATCTGGGAGGTGGAGCAAGGTCATCCTCTGATACATAATGAGTTCAAGACCAACTTGGTTTCCGTGGAAGCCTATCTGTGGAAAAAGAGATACCATAACCATGGCAACTCTTGTGAAAAAAAAAAGCATTTAATTGGGGCTTGCTTACGGTTTGGTGAAGTCTGTTATCATGATGGGAAGCACACAGGCCGACATAAGGTGCTGGAGAAGTTCTACATGCAGATCAACAGGCAGCAGGAAGAGGAAACACTGGGCCTGGCTGAACTTGAACCCTCAAAGCCTATCCTCTGTGACATATGTCCTCCAACAAGGCCACACCTACCTCAATAAGGCCACTCCTCCTAATCTTTCTAAGTAATGCCACTCCCTGATGATTAAGCATTCAAATATATGAGCCTATGAGGGCCATTCTTATTCAAACCACCATAGAAGTTTACACTTCAGCTGTTCCCATTAGAATACTATGCCTCCAGCAATACAATCTAATCATGCTATACTCTCTGGAATTCTACTATCTTTCCACATACATTTTGCTCTTGGCTTAACTGTACATATTGGCTTTAAAAATATCTGGGTTTGGGAGTTGGAGAGATGCCTTAGAGCTTAAGAACAGAATGTATACTGCTATTGCAAAGACTCTCAACTTTGATTTCTAGAACCCACCTTGGGCAGCTCACAGTTTCCTGTAAGTCCAGTTCTAGGGGGATGCAAGATTTTCTCTGCCCCACCCTCCCTGGATACTTGCATTCATGTGTGTCCACGGGGGGGGGGGGAGGGGGAGAGGGAGGGAGAAAAAGAGAGAGAGAGAGAGCACACACACACACACACACACACACACACACACACGATGGAGGGAAGGAGAAAGAGAAAGAGTGAAAAATAAACTTTTCAGAAAACTGTGTAGGCCTGGTATGGTAAGATGCAACTATGATCTCAACATTCAAGAAAGTGAAGTAGAAAGAATGCAAGTTGAAATTACCTGGGCTTTGTATACATGTGTAATAATATAAATGTATATGTGAAAAATGTTTAATAAACACAAAACAAATTACCTGGGCTACATAGAAAGAAGGTGTTCTCTGTCTCTGTCTCTCTCTGTCTCTCTCTCCCTCTGTCTCTCTCTCTCTGTCTGTCTCTGTGTCTCTCTCTCTGTCTGTGTCTGTGTCTCTCTCTCTGTGTCTCTCTGTCTCTCTCTCTCTGTCTCTCTCTCTGTCTCTCTCTCTCTCTCTCTCTCTCTGTCTCTCTCTCTCTCTCTCTCTCTCTCTCTCTCTCTCTCACACACACACACACACACACACACACACACACACACACACACACACACACACACCATTTGGGAGGAGTCAACAGGCCAATTCTTTCTTTTCAACATATGACAATACCTAAACAAAAGGTACACATAGATTAAATAGGGGTTAAAATTCTTATATAAGAATTTTCAAAGGAGATTTGAAGACAGGCAGATAGAGACTATAACCAAAAGCAATCAATGTGGACATGTATTTTAAAAGTCGAAATTGGCCCCAGGTTCAATCCCCAACACCAAAATTAATTAACATGGTAAAGAAAGGAAACGAGCACTTACATTTAAAGAGCAGGGCCACACAGTGTTGCTCAGCAGCAGAGCATTTATCTTGAATTTTAAGTCCCTGGATTCCACCCCAGCACCACAATAACAAAAATATGAAGAGCAACTACTGTGCTTTTCAACGTGTTCCTATTAGTTAGCATTCAAGAAAAACTGTAAGCAGATTATATTTTTAGAGAAAGTCTTAGACATAAGCTAATCTAACACTTATTTTGCAGATATAGGTCAGGACCTTTTGCTGGCAATAGGTAACAGCCACACATTAAATCAAATAGATGCTTTGCAAGCCTCCTCTTGTCAAAAGCAAAAGGGAGGAGGAGGAGAGGAGGAGGAGGAGGAGGAGAAAAAGCTGAATCTGGTGACATAGACTTGTAATCCCAGCAACTCAAAGCTGTTGCAATAAGACTGCAAGCTCAACACCTACCTAGATGATAAAGTGAGTTCAAGACCAGCTGGAGAGCTTAGTGGAACCCTGTCTCAAGTTTTTTTTTTAAAAAAAGGAAATAAAGAGTGAGATGTGGACCACTGGTAGAGTCCTTGTGCAGCATAGTAAAGCACTTGCATACCATGCACAAAGCCCTGGGTTTTATCCCCAACATGAAAGAAGAAATGGAGGGAGGGAGGGAGGAGGAATCCTTTCACAAGATTCAACTCCTTCCCAGCCTCATAATTACATGAAGATGCTAAACTCGATTCAGGGTCTGATGACAATTGGGTATCAAATTGACCCTAACAACTTAGGTTTCTTAATGTATAATACTTTACCTCTCCATGAGGCAACAGTGTTCTAATCAATAAAATTTAAATCATCTAGAATCTCAAAATGTAGCCTCTTTGAAGGAGCTTCAGCTTACATCCTCATATATGCCTGCACTACATGTCAAATGCCTGCGAAAGGAGCACTGGGTATACAGTTACTAAGAACTATATGGCTTTAAATCATCCCACTTCCCTCAGATCACAAAGAGCTTCCGCATGTACCCTCGGCATATTCTGTCTCGTTGGAGAATTTAAGGGGCCAACTTACCCCAGGGTCACACCGCTGGTTTGCAGCAGAGATAAAATCTGAAATGCAGGAAGCTTCCCTCCAGTTGCGCAGGGACACAAAAGAACCTTTCGGCCCTGTCCCTCCTCCAAGTGACTGAGATCAGTTGGTTGTGGGCAACTGAAGAGGAGCAGCTGTCATCCACCACAGCTGAACTGGCTCACTGCTCCTGCCCCAGCCCTGCCCACCACCTGCTCTACAACTTTAAAATCAGCCTGCTAGCTAGCATCCTAGACTTCTGGGAAAGAAAAAAGGCATGAGAGGGGTCTCCTCCTCCTTCTCCTCCTCCTCCTCGTTCTCCATCCATCCATCCATCCATCCACCCATCCACTCTTCCTCTCCTTCCCTCCATTCCTGGATCCCTGCATGGATGCAGTTAGTCCTTGAGGACAGAAATAACTTGAAAACGCTCTCTTGTTGGCCTGATATACAGTCTTCAGTAAGGACCACTTATTTAGTCTAATAATAAAGGGAAGAATGGAGGAGCTCATAGACTCTAGGGATGTACCACATGACAGCTGCATAACTGTGGAAGTTACACTAGGCTAAGAGAGACACAGAACAGTTTAAAATTCTAGCACTGACAATCACTTGACATCAGACTTTGGCATTCCCTGTCCATGAACTTCAGTTTCCCGCAGCTATAAACTGGGTAGGTGCCGTCAGTTTCCCTGGGTCCTGAGGAGCACTTACATTCACTGTTACCAGATTCAGATCTTGAAAGGAGAGAAAAGATGCTCTGAGAACAGCTACTGCGCCCCTTCAAGTCTGTATTCACTATTAGGGTACAAAGTCCCTTACCTCTGGGACTACCCCCATTATAAAATGACTTTCTAAAATCCTTCCCTTGCCACCGCTTCACCCTCTCCACAAACAGACATGTTCGAGACTCCTTCCCTAGTCCCCAACTTCCACTCAATTACAACCTTCAGAAGATGATCTAAATGGAGGAGCTAAAGGAAGCGTAGGTGTGTAACTCCCATTTATGAAGCAAGCATCCCTCCCTAAAGCAGACCTATTGATTCACAGTCATATCTATGTTCTCACCTTCCTTATTTGGGCTCAGGGAAAAAATATTTTTTGAAACAGGAGTATTTCCTACTTCTCGTCAGATGACAAAATTTGCCAAAGTATACTTGCCTTGCTTTACCTAGTACATCAAATTAAAAATCCGTCCTAACCTTTGAGAATGCCTTGATAAGCACTGTCTAGAAACACGTATACACAGAGACCAAGCCTGGAAGAAAACACAAAACATAACACCAGCTGTGTTGGAGAGAATCATACTGACAAGTTATTCCCACACGACTAATATTAAATATCAATTTTAAAGTACGTTCTCTGGCAGATAGGACTGCAAACTAAAAGTTCTCAGGACCACTCCCTGCTCAAACCTATTGCTCCATAATGACATCATCCTTGTGTCCCTCCACTTCAGAAGTCTTAAGGAGGATCCTTTGTTCTTTCTCAGTTTAGCAAATCTCCAGGAACTTTTGGGGGAGGGTTGTTTGTTGTTTGTTTGTTTGTTTGTTTGTTTGAAGACAAGGTTCCTCTGTGTAGCCTTGGCTGTCCTAGACTTGTTTTATAGACTAGGCTGGCCTGGAACTCACAGTGATCACCTGCCTCTGCCTCCCTAGTGCTGAGATTAAAGGTGTGCGCCACCATGCTGGGCTTCCAAGAACATTTTCTAATAATGACCACTTCAACCTATAAAACATTGCTTCCTGTGGATTTTCCTAATATACTACCTTTGACTTTCTGATGCTGGCTAACTTCCCTGTGGTTCCATTACGAAAGGGATTATTTCTCATTTTCCACACGGTTCTCACACTTGAACATGCATCCTAACCCTCTAGAGGGCTTGTCAAAACAGCACTGGCCCCACCCTGGCCCCCTCCCAGAACTTCTCCCTCACTAGTTCAGGGTTTGGCCATAGAATTTTTTTCCTTGTGACTATCTCCTAGGCGGTGCTGCCACTACTGAGGGCCAAACTTTGAAAACCACTGCTTTAAGGAAAAGAGATAAAGTAGATTCCAAGGCAAATTTCACAACCTCTGCTTAATAATGTTTGATTTGGAAGGCAATCTTGGAGAAGATGCCATTATGTCCCTAGCTATCTGACAACCAGAAAACTCAAAAGGTCCCTGGAGAATGTGGACAAGTAGGTCTCTGTTTCTTGTGCCTTCTCTTGGGCTCTTTTCCTTCTGTTGGTTTGTTTTGTCCACTTCCAGTGGGTCAGGGTTTTTTAAATCTTCTTATTTTATTATTCCATAAAAAGCCTGTTTGTTTTCTAATGAGAGACAGAAAGAAAATTAATCCAGATGGGAGGGGGAAGCTGAGAGGAGTAGAGGAAAAGGGAAACAGTAATTAGGATATATTATGTGAGAAAAGGCAATCTATTTTCACTAAAAGGAAAAACTTCCCTGCAAAAGCACCCCTGTTTAAGAAAAAATTAGTCAGAGGCAGGCAGATCTCTGTGAGTTTGAGGTCAGCCAAGGCTACACAGAGAAACCCTGTCTCAAAACAACAAAAGAGAGAAGAAAAGAAAAGACAGAAGACAATATTGGTTATGCTGACAATCTAGCTTTCTTTCAATGAAGCAATGATGGCTCACTCCTTCTTTTGTAGCAAAAAAACATGAAAATTTTTTCCCAATCTGGTCCATTTGAATTCGTCCATGCATCCATACTTCTATGTATCAGGCACTGTAAAGATACTTGGGTTGATGGCCATGTCTCTTTTCTTAGGATAATCACAAGTAATTGAAGATGCAGTGCGATCAGCAAGTCCAGTAGACAACAGGGACATGGAGCTGGGATTCATGGGATGCTTTCTGAAAGATGATAGTAAAGGTAGACCAGAGTCTACAGTACAAGGGTAATGTGAAATGAGATCTCCAGACAGTAGATAAGATATATTTAAAGGCACAAGGGGGGCAAATAAAATGAGACTCAAGAAGTATCATTTCATCCATGTGGCTATAGGCAAGCCTATCTCTTCCCTTGTAGGAAATAAAAAAGTGAAAGAGAATAGTATTAGCAACTATGCTTTCTTATGAATGATTCCCTAAACCTTTTGATCTCCAATTACTCGTTTTAATAATTTGATGTCTCTACTTGTGCCTTAAACTCCTGCCACTGTGACTTTCTCAACCTCAGACACCGCCCCCCCCCTTTAAGGAATCACCCACTGTCTCAGAAGCCCGACTTCAATCCCTGTCTTCTCTCCTCCCAGCATAGCACTCACTATACTTGATTATAATTGTTTTTATCTGTCTGCCTTACTAAAGCCACATGTTGCACTTTGGCAAGAATCATGCAATTGTGTTCCTCAATGCACTGCCAGTATTCTGTTACTGTCCCTGGTACAAAGGAATGCCTTGAATATCAATGAAATGAATGGTGCTCTCAAGTTCCATATGTACCCAATTGAATACTGTAAATATTAATTAACTCATCACTTCTCTCAATCAAAATTTCCTGTGTTCAGCACACAGACCTGCTTAATACTACCCCTTCCACCTCCTGCACACTCCATTCCCATATGCTCCTCAGAGTCTTGGCATCCCGTGGCAGCCCACTTTTATTCCTTCATACTTCCATTTTTGTTGTCTCAAGTAAGACCTGTCTTTTGAGCACTTGATAACATCTCCTCTGGGTCACAGACTATATAAATAACATTAGCTATGGAATCAGTGGAAGTAACATCATAGTAGTCATACAAGGAACAAAATACTACACAAGAAAAATAAAAGCATTTCTCCATCAAAAAACTCGCATGCAAATATTAATAGCAAATCATAATTTAAAATGAAAATAAAACATACTCCCACAAAGAAAATATAATCCATCCATAAAATGGAACATTAAGCGATGAAAAGAATGAAGCACATGATACATATTACAGCACAGATGGACCTTGAAGACATTATGCTAAATGAAAAAAATCCAGACATGAAAGGCCACATATTGTATTATTCATTTATGTGAACCATCCAGAGTAGGTTATAGAGACAGTAAAGTGAGCTGGTGATTGGCTGTAGCTAGAAATTGAGTGCTAACAGATAGGGAGTTGGATTCTTTTTTTTCCTTTCCTTTTCTTTCCTTTTTTTTTTCCTTTTGGCCTTTTGTTTTGGTTTGATTTAGTTGGTTTTGCCTTAAAACTCAACAACAACAACAACAACAAAGCCACATGTAGACAGCTGAGAGCTTATTCAGCAAAGAATTGTGACTGGAAAAGTTTAGACTTAGGGATTAGAAATCCTTGAGTTGAGGCCTAGATGTAATATTTCCTAAGCTTTTTATCTTTAGTAAATTCCTCAGTGTTTCTTCATATTAGATATGAGTGGGGGAAATGTATTTTGCCTTTTGTCACATATGATGCTGGCAGGATCTACTGAGCTGATATGACAGTATTTCTGTCAACCTTTGGATTGGTTGCCTCATATAATTTTTACTGCACATGTCTATCAGCAGAAAAACATCTGAGTGTGCACACCCATGTGTGCACCACTATACTTACAGGATATTTAAAAGTAAAACACAAAAACAAAGGAACAAATGGCACAAATGTATGAAATTCTCAATAAAAACTTTTTAGTTAAATCTTTATGCTAAATGAAATTAGTCAATGCTAATGTATTGAAAAATCAACTTTACTATGGTTGTGTAAGAAAAGAGCTTCTATCCCTAAAGGAATACACACTTATTAGCCACAAATGGTGTGCCTTTCTCTTCAGGGATTCATGATTTATATATATATATATATATATATATATATATATATATATATATATATATATATATATATATATATATCAGAAGAATTTATAGACTAGGTCACAGAGACCACAAAGCAAATGGGCAAAATAAATAGGTGAATCTAGGTAAAGGATGTAAGGTTTTTGTTCATTTTGGCCAGATTTTTGAGTAATTCCCTTTTTTTTCTATTCTAAGCTCAAAGGCTTGCCTGAACCTTCAACAATGGCAGAGCAAGGAGCTTGGCAGATTGTCCTGCTAGAAGAGCAACAATTTAACTAGGGCTTTTTAGAGGTAACTTAAAAGAAATCACTTCAACTTTTTGGAGCTTTTTGTTTTTTTTGTTTTTTTTTTTTTAAAGGATATTCAGACAGTAGAGAAGCACAAATTCCAGGAAATCTAGTCAACCTCACCAGGAACAATGAACACAGCTGAAATCTGATCTTAACCTACTTTTATTTTATAACCATCTCCCCTCATTTCTGGGTTCCAAAGATGCCAAGCTGAGCAGCCAACAAGACCGGGCTGTTTCTTTCTCCCAGTTCCCAATGAGCATGGCCATAAGCTAAATCACAAGGAGAGTGGGTTGCTATTGCTTCTGGTCCTTACCCACATCCCAGAGCACCAGAGTTGCATTGTGGACAGAGAGCAAGAAAGGCCAGATCGCCCTTCATCCTCCCACCTTCCACTTTTAGGGTACACAGGTGCCTCAGGCTAAGAACACTGAGCCCTGATGATACCCTCTGGGCTCCCTCTTATGGCAGAGGTTGCAATACCCCTTCACAATATAAAACCACTCAATTAAAGAGTGCCTCTGAAAAGTCTAGAGGCTTTTTTCATAATCAATGTGAAAGGAACAAATGCATCAGAAACAAAGCTGTATGTACAATCACATCGCTATTCAATGTGGTGCTACAAGTTCTAGCCAGGCCAATTAGGTAGGAGAAATAGTGAAAGTACTTCTAAGTATAGTTGCCATGGTCTTCAGTTGTTGTTGTTATTGTGTTTATGTTTGTTTGTTCTGCAACAGGATCTAACTAGGTAAGCCAGGCAGACCTCAAACTTGCTTTGAAGCTGAGGATGACACTGAACTCCTGAAACTTTTGCTTTTGCATCCCAAGTGCTGGAATTACAAACAGGAGCCACCACACTGAGGCTGGCGTGATCTTGGTACACAGAGTCTGAAGAAATTCACTTTTTAAAAAACTTATTTGAACATTCACTCAACAGCTCATTAGGACTGCGAGTTACTAGGTCAGTAGGCCAGTTTAAAAAAAAAAAGACCATAAAATTTTTTTACCCTAGCAATGGACAACCTGATATGGCATTTTAAAAACAACTATAGTTAAGAATTTCATGAAAGTGAATGTGGAAAAGAAATTAAAGAACGCCTACTCAAATGGAACAATAATATGAGAGACAGCAACAACTGTGAGCAAGGCTGAGAAACTGGAGCCCTCGTACAAGGCTGCTGGAGAGGCAAAGTGTGCAGCTGCTGTAGCAGACAGCTTGGGAATTCCTCAGAAATACTAAACATAGTTACCACATGACCTAGAAATTCCTGTCCAAGACATACAGCCAAGAAAAATGAAAACCTATGTCCACCCAAAACTTTATAGGGGAATGTTCATAGTAACATCATTCATAATAGCCAGAAAATGAAGCAACTCAAACATCCATCAAGGGATGAACGGCTAAGCCATCAAATGAAGTACTTTGCCTGCTACAGCACGGGTAAACCTGGAAAAGAAATGTGCTCAGTAAAAGAAGCTAGTCACAAATGACCACATATTATATGGTTCCATTTATAGGAAATTTCTAGAATAGACAAGTCTTTAGGCAAGAAGTAACTTGGCACTTTCCTAGGACGGATTGAGGAAGTAGAAATTCACTGCTAACGGGGACAAAGCTTCTTTCAAAATAATGAAAATGTTAAGTTCTATTTTTGTGGTAGTTCTTCAACTATAAATGTATTTGAACTATTAAGTTGTACATTTTTAATTGGGCATGGTGGCAGAACTGAGAGAGAGAGAGAGAGAGAGAGAGAGAGAGGGAGAGAGAGAGAAGAAAACTGCTTTGAGCTTGAGCCCAGCTTCGGCTGCATAATAAGTTCTTGGCCACATAAAATGATCTTGTCTCAAATGACTCAACTGTACACTTTAAATGGGTAAATTGTAAAATATAAAAATTACATCTAAATAAAGTTATTTCAAAATGTAGATGTTCCAAACAAATAAATTAAAAGTAGAACTCTGAAGGCTGGATTTAAAAAGCAAGAATGCACTGACTATATACTGTCTACAAAAAGGTACCTTAAATATAATGACACAAATAATTAAAAGTAAAAGTCTGGGAAAGGATAAAGTACATGAATGCTAATCAAAAGAAAGCTGAAAAGTAGATTTTAGAATAAAAATGATCATTTGATTATATTAAATGAAACGCTCAATTGACACACTAATCCTAAATTTGTAGACACCTAACAACCAAGCTTCAAATATTTGAATATAAAACAATGAACACAGATGAATAACTCTATAACACAATTATAGTTGGAGAGTTCAACCCCACTGATAGAAAAAAATACAAAATTGGAAAAGATGTAAAAACTTGGAAATGTCTAGCAAATAACCGGATCCTACTGACAATTACAGAACACTCCATCCAAGAATAAAATAATTTATATTCCCTTCAAATGTACATGGAAAACTTATCATGATAAACTGTATCTTGAGCCAAAACACAAATACAAATCAACTTAATTTTTTTTGTCTGAATGGGTTGAAAAGAATCCAAAGCATTCATAGTATAGTCTCAGTTCAAAATAATGTTAAATGTGAAATCAAAAGCATAAACGACAAGTGCTAAACCTCCAAATATTTAGAAACCATTAACAAGCTACTGTCATAAGAGTTCACATTGGTAATCACAGCATTTTGGAATCTACACAGGAGGACTGCCTCCATTTTGAAGTCAGCTGCAGGCCTGTGTGAGCTATAGCTCTCAAAAAAAAAAAAAAACCCACCAAAATTAGACACTAGGAAAATTCAAAGTTAGAGGATAGACTTTAAATAGTCCATGAAGGACCCTTTATACCACTAAACTCTAATTTCATCATCTCTAATCAATGTTCCAGCTGACATCTAAAGAAACTAACAGAGGCCAGGAGAGTGAGGAATAGCTCCCATCAACCAACACTTAGGAAGTGGAGGCCTGAGGGTGAGGAATTGGCTCCTCCTCAACTCTATACGGAATAGGAAGCCAGTCTGGGCTACATGAAAGTCTATCAACAAAAGGGCGGGGAAGAGAGGAGGTGGAGAGGGGAGAAAGAAAAAGGAAACTAACAGAGAAAGAGAAAGTAAAAGCCAAGATAAAATGAAAAAGCTAAAGTCTTAAAATATCATAGTGGAAGTCAATGAGAAGAAAAACATAAAATCAAAGAAAATCAAGGATATGATAGGGTGGATGACTGAGCTCTCAATTAGCTATTTTGTCTTCTAACCTTCACTGGGGCATGGGAAAACGAAGAGAGGACAAGACATTACTCTACCAGGACTGAAAAAGAAAAGAAAAAAAATTTAATGTAAGAAAATACTAGGCTTACAATAGATTTGAAAACACCGATGAAACAGACAAATTTCACTAAAGACACAAAGTACAAAAGGAGAGCAGATAAGAAATAGATAATATGAATGCAATATGCCTATTAAAGAATGTGGGTCTGTAGTTAAAAACAGACCCCTTAGCATCAATCACACCCGAAATCTAGCTGGCCTCACTAGGGAAATCTCCTCCATAATTACAGTAGAGAAAATAGCAGCTATACTAACTTTCACAAAATTGAAGAGGACAGACAGAGGTTTTTTTCTTACCCATTCCATGAAACTGATATTAATACCAGGGAAACATGCTTTAAGAAAAGAAAACTGAAGGCCAATAGCACTTTTCATAAACATACACAGAATAATTCCTAATAGAATCCTTTTTAATACAATATATAAAACTTCTAACCAAGACCCAGTGGGGTTCACCTCAGGAATGTCAGATCGATAACACTTGAAAACAATCCACTTAATTAACCATAGTAAAAGATTTTTAATAAAGTATATGATCATAGAAATACAGAAAATCTAACATCGTTTCTCGTACTTCAACAAAAGCCTTCAACAAACTAGGAACAGCTGAGAACCTTTACCTGAGAGATGGAACTTCTCCAACCTGATAAAGAACAAAGGACCGAAAGAGACAGACTCCCTTCTATTGATCAGAGACAAAGCACGGACGATCAGGTAAGACAAAGAAATGAAAAGGTGTAGATGAAAAAGAAAGATAGAAAATCCTTATTCGCCGGAGGCGTAATTATCTTTTTGAAGAATCTATAAAACGACTAGGAAAACTAGTGAGTTCAGTAATGTTGCAGGATACAAATACCTTGTGATCAAATACCACGAACGAAAGCAACTCAGGGCAGAAAGGGTTTATTTCAACTTACAGCTCTCAGGTCACACTCCATTGCTGAGGGAAGGGCCAGGAGCTGAAGGCTGGAGCAGACACAGAGGCCATGGAGAACCACTGCTTACTAGCTGGTTCCCCATGGTTTCTCTATATCATCCAGGACCACCCATTCAGGAGTGGCCCAGCCCACTGTGGGGCGGGCCCGCCCCGCCCCACCCACATCAATCATAAATCAAGAAAATGCCGCACAGGCTTGTCCACAACCCAATCCTGTGGAGGCATTTTCTCAAATGAGGTACTCTCATTCCAAATGACACTAGCCCCAGTCAAGTTGACATAAAAACATGCTAGCACAATGTCTACAGATCAGTTATGTTTCAACATACTACAAATAAAACATAAAAAGACCATTTTAAATAGCACCAGGGCCATAAAAGCCTCAATGATAAACCTGAAAGGAGATATTTAACACCCATACATACACTGAAAACTATAAAATATTGCTGGGAAATAAAGCACAACCTACAGACAAATACCTGTTTACTTGATGCTATTATGTTTCAGTAAAGCTGATAAGAATAGATAAAGCTCACGTATTATCAAGGCCAAAGCCTCAGAAACCATCAGACCAACACTAGACAGATCCTCTAGGTTGTGACTTCCATGTTTCTAGTCTTCGACAGGATGAGTAGGACCTGCCATGTTTACCTTCCGAATAACGGACGATGGTTGACTGACCTAGCACGATCTTGCTGAACATTTAGAAACACAGACACTCCTGGGTGACATAGTATTCAGTCACTGTACATACTGATTAGGTTGAAGAAAGGCTTAGCCCTGGACTTTGCAGAGCCAGTCATAACAAGACTGAGGCAGGATAAAGTAAGATCTCTGAGAATCTGCTGTTCCGAGAGCCATGGAAACGGCAGGGCTCAGGGGATGTAACTAATGTGCTGGTCTTGAAAGAAGCAGCCATGGTGACAAGTACCTGGCACATAGTGAGTGCACCACCCCCCAAAATATCTAGCTAAAATAATGTGGTAAAATGATATAATTGAATCACATACCATTAACAAAGAATTTGTTATAATCTAAATTAGATTTGAGTGCAAAATAATGTTTGTAGAGTGATAAAGGAGTTTGATAAATTCATCAATAGTAGAAGCAAGATTTCAGGGCACAAAATAAATCTCTTTAAGCAAATTAACTTTCTAAGCCCCTCAGGAAGAAGCGGACTACAGTTTACTCCAGGCAGCAGAGATTCTGAAAACAGCCTGAACTTAAACCTAAGCATCAAATCTTCGTAGCCATACAGACCTCGGGCAAGATATTGACTTTCTATGTGACTCAGTTACTTTCCGCATGGTGGCGCACGCCTGTAATTTCAGCAGTCGGGAGGCAGAGGAGGCAGGCGGATCGCTGTGAGTTCGAGGCCAGCCTGGTCTACAAAGTGAGTCCAGGATAGCCAGGGCTATCACACAGAGAAATTCTGTCTCAGAAAACCAAAAACCAAAAACCAAAACAAAACACGGCGAGCAAGAGTGACCTGAGCGTGATGGTACATGCCTGTAATCCCAGATATTAAGGAGGCTGAAAGGTAATAGGATCATAAATTTAAGACCTGCCTGGAAAAATCCAAAGGAGGGCCTGCCTCCAAAGAAGTGAAACTAGAGGGGTCCTGGGGATACAGTAGAACAATAAAAACACTTGCCTAACATGAATGAGACCCTGGAGTACTATGGAAAAATAGGGGTGAGGGCAAAATAGCACATTTCACAAAGTTGCCAGGAAAACTAATGACTTATGGTACCTAGAACATGGTCCATTCTACTTAAGCAAAGCAGTGCCCACTGAAGCAACGCTGTCAAACGCTTCTCCAAGCTGCACCTTCTCACTAACATGCACTGTGTACTCAAAACCAGACTAAATTAATGAGGTTTCCAGTCAAAAACTAACTTCTTACCTACTTCTGTGATGGTGCTTCTTCCTAAAGAACATGATCCAGGAAGTAGTTGGCTGCTCTGTTTGGAAGTGATAACAACTCCCCGCCCCCTCCCCTTCCCCTCACCAAACTGAGACCAAGCTCAAAACCTTGGGCTTAAAAGCAACTCATTTTTTGTTTGTTCTTTGTTTTATTCTTGTTTGTTTGTGAGACATGGTTTCTCTGTGTGGCCTTGGCTGGCCTCGAACTCACATAGATAGGCCTGCCTCTGCCTCCTGAGTGCTGGGATTAAAGGCTTGCGCCACCATGGCCAGCAGAAAGCAACTCATTTTTAAGAAACAACTGGCTGACACTTTCTAACACATGGTTGGAGCACAACAGATGGGCTGGTCATCGGAAATCTTTCCAAGCCAAAGTAAATTTAACATACTCATTATTATTCATACAATCAGTTAAAACTTCAAGTAGGGAATAAAGGCTTCATGGGGGGTAGTTACCACCCAACAGTTAACCAACTTTAATACATTTGCCCAAGATACTATTTTAGTGCTATTTAACTGCAGACTTACAGCTTCAATTTCAGTCAAAATGGTAGCGAACACTCCTTAGAAGCTAAAGACTGCCTCACTAGAAAATGTAACAGGGCTTCAGGGTAATTCTGACATCAATTCACTACTCAGTCCCCCTTGTAGGGGAGAATACTGAGATCATTGTGTTAAGCAAAATAAGCAAGATCCAGGGTGACAAATGTCACACTTCCTGCTGAGACAGGAAGTATGCTATGGAGTTCCTGACCACCCTCAGCTACTAACAAGGTTAAAGCCAGCCGGATCTATACAGTAAGACATTTTTTTTTTTTTAAATAAAAAGGCTGAATCATCCATCCAAAGACTGTCAGGGACAGGCCTGAAGTCTAACAAAGTCAGATTTGTTTGCTCTTCATAAAAGACCACACTCAGGAATGCCATTTAACAGGAGAGTAGAAGGGAGCTTCTGTGCTTTCCTGTTGGGGGACTATAAGGAGGGCCTAAGGAAAGTGGAATCTATTCTGGATTGGTCACTGGCTGAGGGCTAGGAAAAGCTGTCATACATGGGAGATTGGGTCTGTTATGAAGTACTAGGAACTTAGGAATTAGGAATCCCCACAACAGATACAAAAGCAAATCAGATCTAGAGACACTCAAAAGAAAGAAAGGAATAGTCCCTGAAAAAGAGAGGGGGGGGGCGGGGTATCTTTTTGGCATCTTACAGCTGTTGCATGCCTTTGAGAGAAATGACTTCTCTGGTAACTTCCCATGTGTCAGTTCAGTCAGTAGAAGAACTGCCCTTTTCTTTCTTGGTCTCAGCTGATTTTCACATCACAGACATTTCTTTATTCCTTCAGTGGCATAGGCATGGATGCTAAGAATCTTCTAGATTCTCTTTAGTCATGCAGATGTTAAGATCAGAGACAAAGTTACATAAGCAACATTATTTCTACTGATTTGAAATCTTAGGTAGGTGACTAAAGACTTTAGGGACATGTGGAAGATGTTCACTTCATTTATTTATTTATTTATTTATTTATTTATTTATTTATTTTTATTCCTTGATAATTTCATTCAACATATTTTGTCAGACTCTTTCCCCTCTCCCAACTCCTCCCAATCCCCTCTCTACCTCCCTACCCACCCAACATCATGTTTTGTCCCTCTTATGAAACAATACGGAGTCCAACTTGTGTTGGCTATGTCTACTACACACAAGGCTTTCCCTACAATGTGGCTAATAAGCCTAGTGTCATTCCATTGAAGAAAACTGAATTTCCCAAAAAGATTTTCTCTTTTTGGTGTTGAAAGTCATAACTTGTGACAAGAAGAAAGGATAGGGGAAATCAACATCTTGCTACTTTGATGATATTGAACAAGATATGATTTTCTGGATGCTGACTAAGATGTTAGAAGTGTGGATTTCTGGCACGGGGTGGAGGATATTTCACAAACACTAGGAAGAAATCATTTTGCTATAGATTTGCTAAAATGGTGAATATGGACTTAAATGAAAGTGTAGAGGGAAAGTGTAAAGGGAAAAAACCAGGAGTAGAAAGAAAACTTATAGTAGATGAATATTCATAATTTCTCAAGAGCAAATAAGACCAAAGACCTTAAAAGCAATCCTAGGAGTACAGAAGTTTATATATTGAGTTCAGCGTACTGGTAACAAGGTCACTAGAATGCTTGGATTACAAAAAAAAAAAAAGCAAAAATGGGATGGGGAGATGACTCCTCAGTAAAGAGTGCCTATGACTCTTGCAGAGAATCTGTGTTCATCCCAACACCCAAACTGAGTGGCTCACAATGACTGCAGGGGTTTACAATGCTTTTGACCTCCACAGGCACCTGTCCTCATGTGTACACACGCATACACAGATATACACATATATACATAATTAAAAACAAATCTTTTTCAAAAAGAAAACAAAGGTGACCTCACAGTTATCAAGAATAGCTTAAGTGGCATCTTGCACTTGGTCATGGAAGGAAGTAGTATATTGATGAAAGAGAGATGCTTTGGAGACACAGTGACCTGTGCACTTTTATATTTGTCATGTAATCTTAGGCAGGACATTGCCTTCTCTGAACCTTAAATGGCCCATCTATAAATTGTATATTAGAGTACATCCTTCACTAAATTGTTCACGAAAATGAAAGGTTAGAGTCAAACATCCACCACAATTGGTATTCAAAACAGGACTTGTGAAGAAAGCTCAAGCCAGACAAAATCCCAGCATGTAGAGAGATGGGCACAAAGTCCTACCCCTAGGTAAAGAGCTATTAGGAATCTATCAATGTTGGGAGAGGGAACATCAGGTTTCTTTAAAGGCGTGGCCCTGGCAGGTTGACCACACTCTGGTGGAAGACCACACATCCAAGAATAGTTGGACAGCACAAATAAGGCTTGATGGGCTTTAAAACAAAGAAGACAACAAAGTTGGGTGGGTAAGGAAAGCCAAGTGAGTCTGGGAGCAGTGGGTGGGATGAATATGATCAAAATACATTGCTTAAAATTCTCAACAATCTAATTTTTTAAAAAAACATAAACACTAGCATCATTATCACCAGCAACAACACCATCTGCAGTAAAAAACTAGTTCTTATGGGACTCAACAAGCCAAAGAGTGGAATCATAGTAAATAACATTTGGTTGAGAATGAAAAGCAAAGAGAAAGTACTGTGGTTATTGCAACACATTATGAACATCCTTGAAACTGAAGAAAAGTATAGTATTGAATTCCACCCCTCCCCTCCTTCTCTTCCTTCCTAAACAGGAACAGGCAAGCTCATGTGCACATATATGCACACACACACATACACACACACCCCTTCCCACCTGTGCTCTCTGTATCCCGTGATACCTACTCTAAATTTGTGAGCCATGATAACCTGTGAAAAATTAACTCTTCTTAGAGAAACTAATAGAGAACCATACTGTATGATGCGAAGACTGAAAAGTGAGGAAATATAGATGATCCAGTATATCTTAAGATAAAGCAAAGGGAATAGATATCCCATTTGTCTCTCGCATTGATAAAACCAAAAAGATTTGGAGGATGTGCAACCGAGAATCTTTGATATGTTCACAGTTCCAAAGAAAATGAGCTGCTTAAAAAAAAAAAAAAAAAAACAGCAGATACAAGAGAGAAGGAAGATTATCAGTGGAACATAATATCTTAAAGGCACCATCAGAGGACAGGTAAAGTGAAAAGCAATGTCAGTCTTGGGAAAGATAAAACAAAAACAAGGCAGCCGTGGACCTATATGTTTGAAAGAAAAGAGCAGCTGTGACCAATAGGCTCTCTCCTTACAAGGAGGTATGTTAACTAGATTACGTGCTGATGAGAGTTGGGGGAAGAGAGGGCTAAATTAAAGGGCTGGAAGGTATGGTAAGAAAATGAAACAGCTGCTGTGGGAAATTGAAAAAGAGACCAACTAGGAATGTGTAAAAGGATTAGTAAGCGGCTGTTCAGGATCCAGCTGTGGTTAGAAATCATAGTTTGGTCATGGATATAATGAGCATGGTGAGGCAATTTTCCCTAGTATTTACTCAGAAGCCTGGGAACCGGACAGAAGAAAACAGATGCAAAACTCCACTTAGGTTTGGGGATTGGCAGGGCAGGTGCAGCGGAACAAGAGGAACGTGAGGGAATTCAGGATGCTGTGGGAATTCATATCAAATGGCTGGTGGAGCCAAGTGAACATAGGAATGTTTGTTGGATGGGAAAGGACATGGGACTGAGAGAGTGGAAGTCAAGGAGGAAGGAAAATGGAATAGGCATGTTTAACTGCTCAAAGAATTTCTGTGAAAGAGAACAACAGATGTGGAACAGTTCCAGATGGTGACATGATTCATCAGTGTGGCCCAACCAAGAGGTTGCCTGGGCCGAGGAAGAATGGAGGTCATATGACTGGAAATCAAGAAGAGTAATGTGGGTCATCTGGGAACTCCTCAACATGGCCGCTGATGAGGCCTAGGGTGGTGCTGGGAGTCAGTGTGGCACAGAAGACTACTTGAAGTGCCAAGGGAATCAAAGGAAAAAGGCAACCAAGGAACCCAGAATCTGCCCCGTGCTTGCACAATACCTGGTATCATGCATGTCAAAAAAAAAACCAGGGAAGAGCAGAGCTGAGCACCACTGGCTCAAGAAGCCTTCTTGAGAATGAGGAATTTGCAGGGACCAAGCAGCTTCCATCTGAGAGGGCTGTGAGGCGGGGTGGGAACAGTATCATCAAGGGTACAAGTTTCAGAGAAACGGTTGTAAACACGTGGGCTTTTTTTTTTTTTACGTAGCATTAATTTTTAATAAATTTGGACATTAAAGTTAACATGTTTTATTTAGTATTTATAGGACTTTTTTTTTTTTTAAACCAAAGAACAGAGATTCGGGAAAGGTACAGGAGATCAGAGGGGATAAAAAACAGTGCCATCCAGGAAACGCTATGGTTATGAAGTAGGAAGGGCTATGTTGAATTTATGACAGAGCCATTTCATCCTTTAGGATGCTGAGGAAGCAATAGAGGAACTAGAAACTCTGTGAGTCTGGCCGAGAAAGAAGAAGCGATTAGTGAAAAGTTGAAGTGAAAGAAACTAGGAAACGTGGCCAGATTGCCGTAAACACTTCTCCATAACAACTATAGCTCCAATAACAAGACTATAGGTACGCACAGACCCCAAAAATATTGGGGATGAGAATTTCTATAAGTGACTGCAGTGACCCTTCAGTGGATTAATGTTGAAGAGGAATGAAAGTTCGAAGAACAGTCTCACAATGTTAATGTCCCCGAAACTGTGAAGAAATAAAAAAGCAGAGACAACCAAAGACAATGTGACTAAACAGAAAACATACTAGGATGCAACAGGAACTACTGTAGCTATAACAGGTGCACAATCTTCAATGTACAATAATCTACCCTGAGTAAAAAATATGTGGGAACAGGTGATGGAGAGACAGCAAGTGTGCAAGCAAGGCCGCCACTGGAATGATTCAGTTCCTATTTATATCCCATCTTGAGTGATAGGGCTAATTTTTCACTTTGGTGATGGCAGAACAAACATTAAAAAGATGCTAAAATATAGGAAATAATGGGTGATTTCAAATGAATTTGGCTCCGTGGGCCCAAATGGAGTATAGGCCATAGTCTTGAGGTAACCTACATTCCTGACCTTGGCAAAAATCCATGGTGGGCTGAAGAGGTATCTCAGTGCTTTGTCACTTGCCTGGCACATGTGAGGCCCTGAATTTGATGCCAAGTATGACCCAAAAAAAAAAAATATATGGCAGACTAGAAAGTTGAAGGAAGGCTATAGTTTGACAACTAACAGCCCAGTTTTCTAAAGCTATAACATTTCCAAGACACCTTAGAAACAAAAAGTGCCCAGGTGTGGTGTTACAGGCCCTTAATGCCAGCACTCTAGAGCCAGAGCCAGGGGGTTCTCTATGATGTGGAGGCCACTCTGCTCTAAATAGTGAGGTCCAGGCAAGGCAAGTCCACATACAAAGACACTATCTCCTGGCCGCCCCCCCACACACAAAAAATACCCAACTAAACTAAACCAAAAAATAGCAAAGTTGTTAAAATAAGCCAAATAGTGAAATAGAGTACTATGAGCCATGCTCAGGTTATGAGAATTGTAGATTGTCATAATGTTACTGGCTCAGTGTTTTGACTTTCAGTGTGTCATTTAAGACACTTTGTCTTTATAGAACACACGCACACCACACGGTAAGGTCCATCCCAGAGTATTAAACAAGTAGGTTGACCCATGATCCAGTGAATAACCTTACTCAGAGAGAATTCTAATGGAACAACCTACTACTAAATTCAAGAACTTGGATGGAACTTCAAGGAAGCCATGCTAAATGGAGGGGAATGCCAGCTTAAAAAGGATATAAGGTGTATGGTTCTGTTTATGTGACGTTCATAAAAATAATGCAATTTTAGAGCTGAAAAGCAGATTAGTGATTACCAGGATTGATTCCAGGGAGTAAGAAGGGGTGCGGCTATAAAAGGGTTACCACAAAGGGGTCTACAGTGGTGGCAGTTCAGCACCTTGACTATGGTGGTGATTTATTTGTCACTTACATGTGATAAAACTGCACACAGCAACACACATACTAAAGCATGCTTTTGCTTGGGTCATCCCCATATAACCTCTGTAGATTGTGCCAATGTCAATTTGTTGGTTTGATATTGTGCTAGAGTTTTATCTAGTGTTGTTATTATTATTATAGGAAGCTAGAGGAAGACGTACATGAGACTTCCCTATATTCTTCTTTGAAGTAATCCTGATTATCTGAATGTAAAATGACTTTACAATAAAAGGGTGGGTTTTTTTATTTGGAGGGGGGTTGTTTGTTTGCTTGAGGAAAAGGTCTTTCTATGCAGTTCTGACTGGCCTGAAACTCAGTCTGTAGACCAAGCTAGCCTTAAACTCATAGAGCTCTGCCTGCCTCTGTCTCTTGAGTATTGGGATTAAAGGGCACTCACCATACCAGCTTAAAAATATTTTTTTTAAACAATGGTAGCTAACAGATCAGTGTTTAACTCACAGGAGTTCTGCCTATAGGCCTCAGGACTCTCTGTACTTAGCACTATTAAAATACCGTTTCCAACCAACTTAGGAGAAAAATTTATAATGCATATATAAGAGAGGGAGACACAATAAGTCTGCTTTCAAGAACAACTAGAATCCAAAACTTTTGACAGGCTAGATTAGGTGCTGCAAAGTAAAGGAGAGGAAGGCAGAAGCCACTTCGTATCTCTTACATATGGCACAGTGTCTGACACAAGGCAAGGGCAAAACATCTGAAGAAAAAAAAATAAATGAATGCAGATGATTGTCTCCAGCATAAAAAGAGCAAATGTAAGCTGCATGCTAGTTCGGTTGATAGCGCGCTTTCAGAGAACGCCAGAAGCCTGGCTTCAACCTCTAGCACTGCAAAAACCAGGGGCTTTGTGCAAACCTCTAATCAGGAACTGGAGACAGGAGACTCAAAGTCATCTTGGGATTCAGGATCTCTTGTCTTAAAAAAAAAACAGTAAGTGAATGAAAAGTTTTTAAAATATTCGAGGATATGCTGGGCTGCAATAGCACACACCTTTAATCCCACTACTCAGGAGACAGAGACAGATGGATTGCTGTTAGGTCAAGGCTAGCCTAGTGTACATAGTGAGACTCGGTCTCCAAAACAATTCAAGATTATTGGAAGTGCATTTTGAAAAGGTTCTGTAGTCAACAGAAGGATAAAAGTCCTCAAACTGCTAGAATACTCAATTTCATTCATAAACTATGTATTCTTTTTCTTGAAGGCTCTTGCTTAATTGTTCAGGCCGGCCTCAAACTCAAAACCTTCTTTGCCTCAGCCTTTCAAGAAACTAGGATTATAGTCATGGGCCATGCTACCTAGCAATAAATTATGTATCTCTTTTAAAGAAAGTGGAGTGGAGTTAAATATTACACCATGATTGTGCTCTGAATACAGACAATAAATCAGGTCTTGGAGAAAAGTATCACAAATAAGTGTTTAAAGATCTTCTTACATGAAAAACATAAAAGCCACGTATAGTGACACATACATGCCTATAATCCTAGCACTTGGGAGGTGCAAACAAGAAGATCAGGAGTTTATGTCCACCCTTGGCTACATAAGCAAATTTGAAGCCAGACTGGACTACAAAAGACCCTGTCTCCCAAAAAACAAAAAACAAAAAAAACAAAACAAAAAAACAAAAAACAAAAAAAATGGGGGGGGGGTGGAATGGGGAACAAATACTAAAAGTATTTAGCCTAGTAAATGCAACGAGCAGAGATGACAAGTTAGATAGTCAGGGTCTGCGTGATGGGACTACAGGTGTGAACCATTACCTCCAGCTACAACCCCCTTCACACTCACCTCCTTACCTGTGCTATGTTGGAAAGGAGGAAAAGTATGGGAAAGAGTTTTCTTCTGCTCAGTACTAGAGGCTAGATGTCAGAAACAGACTTGAGGTCTATTTGACATAAAGAAGGACTTTCCAACATTTTAATCTTCATGAGACTGGAATAACCATTATAAAAGCACCTAGGCCTTGCTAGTAGACAGCTTGGGTAGGGGTAGAGTACATTTCATAGCTGATGTAACTATCACAAAAGTCCTTGTGAAGTGGCCATGATTATCCATTTACAGATGATAGAACTTAATTAAAACACCTAGGACTTAACTGATCTGCCCCGGGGCTATAACCACAGCTAGCTAAGAATCAGAACGAGAATTCAAATTCAGGTGGCCCCGTTCCAGAGCCACTGCCTCTCAGTCACTAGAACAGTCACCACAGCCACTGGCTAAGGCCACTGCAGGGTAAGGGGTTTACTCATCTTAGCCAAAGGCTGCACTAGACCAAGATATTCACAGGGAACCAGGTGCTAAGAAGCTTGGATGATAGGCCAGTTTGGACTCAAAAACTCTGATGGTCTCAGTCTAAGGATAATAGTAGCTCTAAAGCTACAAATCGTATTGAGAGTACACACAAGAGCATCAGGCATGTTAAGACAGACCCTTGGATCGATACATACATGGCTAGATGGGCAGACAGATGTTTTGTCAAATTGACACAATCTAGAATCACATGTGCATCTCAATGAGGGAATTGTATAGAAAATTGGCTTGTGAGCCTATCGTTAGGAATTATGTTGATTAGTGAGTAGACCTGCCCACTGTGGGTGGCAGTGTTCCCTAGGCAGGAGATCCTAGACTGTATAAGAGTGACAACTAGCACACAAGCATTAATTCTGCTCTTGACTGTGGATGTAGCTGCTCCAAGTTCCTGTTGTCTTGCTTTCCTTGTAATGGTGAACTACAGCCTGGAAGCGGGAGCCAAGTAAACTCTCCCCTAAATTGCTTTTGTCAGGGTATTTTATCTCAGCAACAGGATGTGAAACTAAAACAGACAGAGACAGATCAAATAAAAAGATTGACTTGGGCTGTGCCACAATTTGCAACTTGAAAGTCCACTAGTGCTATTTTATATTATACAACAATGGACTGCACGGAATTACAGGCACAGCTGAAAAGGATCTATGTACTATTTCCCTTTCCAACCCTTGTTCCCACCAACTGATGCAACATATATTAAAACTCACAAACTACTTAACTACCAAAGCAAAGGTGAATGCATTTGGCTGCATAAAAATGAAAAACTTCTTTGGTACAAAGGTGCACTGTTTGATTCCCAGGACTTGGGAGGGACAAGCACAAGTTTATGGTCATCCTCAGCCATATAGCAAGTTAAAGGCCAGCCAGCCAGGACTAGACAAGACTCTGTCTTAAAAAACAACAACAACAACAAAAAAAAAAAAAAAACTAATTTAAGCAAGAGTAGATTACAATAATTTCTGGTTTTTTTCTAAAGAAATACACTATCATTTCTAAAGAAATGCACATATCACTAAGAGACAGCTACTACAACAGGTCACAAGAGGACTCCCTTTGTAGCTTTAACACTTTAGGATTCTGTGAAAGGAAAAATCAATTAGCTGAATACTATTCTCTGGAGAGCAGAAAGGAATCAATGCATCATATTCTATATTAATGAGGCAAAACTCTATTAGCATAAAACCAACAAGCCAAAAAATTAATAAAAATGCACCTACAAAACAATGGCAACCTGCTTGTGGTTACAGATTCAAGAATGCCTACCTACTACTTAGTGATCGAGTTTTTCTTCTCTCCAAAGTTCATCTTGAAAACCATCTTATTTTCCAAGTTTTAAATTTTTATTTATTTTATTTTATGTGTATGTGTGTACGAGACTATCTCTTTGTAGGTACACAATATGCATGCCTGAGCAGGAGAACACCAGGCAACTGGGAGGCAGCATGGGAAGGTTAGGGACTGAACCCAGGCCCTCTCTGGCTCCTCTGCAAGAGCAGTCAGGGCTCTTAACCACTAAGACGTTTCTCCTCCGGCCCCTCAAAGCTAGCTTTTAAGTGCTAAATATCTTCCAGCCAGGCCTGGTGCTACATGCTTATAATCCTGGTGCTTGGGACCGGAGGAAGGAAGAGCAGAAGTGCAAGGTCATCCTCATTACCGTGGTGAATGCTAGGCCAGCCTAGGCACATGAGACTGTGCCTCACAAAAAGAAAAACAGGAACAGCTAAGCAACCAATTTGTTAAATGCCCGGTAGCTGGCAGGAACTGAACAAAGTAATATTAGTAGGGTGAGAGGCATATTTTTTTTTCCACCCTTCCCACTTCAAAGTAAAGAACTTTCTGGTATCGTGGCATTCCTGGTCTCTTTCTGCCACATTACCTACTCTTCCCTGTGGAGGGAGCTACAGGTATTTGCCTGAGAGATTAGACATGGGGCGGGGGCGGAGGGGGCGGATTTTAAGTTACATCTCATTTCAAGATGGAGCCATTTTAACTAGTAGTCAAACAATTCATCAGTCAGGCATACTAGTACCACATCTTTAACCCCGGAGGACACTCTGCTCCACATCAAAGAACCCTGAGCCAGCAGCCAGGGTTACACAGTGAGTCCTCAAAAAAAAAAAAAAATGCAAGAAGAAACTATATGCTCATCTGTCCATCTCTATTACCCCCAAACGTAAGTGAAGCCATGCCTCGAATCAAGCCTTGTGGCCTGGCTGACCCAGGAGCTCAGAAATCAAAAAGGCTGTTTGCCATAGGGAGCTCCTATGTGTGTGCAAGAAAGCAGTGAGGAGCTGAGGAAGGTATAGCAAGCAATACAGGTAAAATCACCCCAAATTCACACTTCAAGCTATCTGACTTCTCTCCGATGTGTGCCGCAACAACTGTGTGCACAGCCATCCAAACTCGGGGACCTGTCACCAATACCTGCATTTCCCCTTGACTACGGAGGATACCACTACCTTTTTTTCTTTTTTTGGTCAAGAAGCTGAGATGTCACCTCTTTGCTGGCCTTCCCTCCTTAACTAGCTGCAAATTGCTACTGTACTCTGAGGAGTCTTAGCTCTTTGTGTCTACTACTCATTACAGAACTGTAATCCTTTTACTAGATTGTAAGTTCTTAATGAAAAGATTTAAGTCAATAATTTTGTATGAGACACAATATCAACACAGCGCTTGCACATGGTTGTTCAATAGATGGGAGTAAAACACTAATATGTTCCTAAAGTTAAAAGCCCCCTAGCTCCTCACCCCTTAATATCACAGCATTAGAGAGGAGATGTAATAGCCTGCCTCTAAGAATGGCTGCAGCAGCTGACTTCAGTCCAGTGTATGGAACTTTTTCTGGCCTCCTCTGCGTTCAGTCTCATGTATGTGATACAAGCGTGAGGCATTGCACATTTCTAAGTGGTGCCTTGATAAAACACTCTGTGGCACTACTGACACAAATAAAAGCCACGCAGGCAATTTTAAATCTTCTAAATGCTGCATTAAGAAAAACAAAACATAAGTGAAGTGAGATGTAACATTGTATTTTATTGAATCAAATACATACAAAATGGAATCATTTTATAGGTATCCAATGAAAACACCATGACGGTATTTTAGATTCTTCTTTATATGAAGTCTTTGAAATCCACTGTACATTTTTTATTTATAGCATATATACATTCATACCAGGAATTACTTATTAGCTATGGAAGTCATTTAATTAGTTTCTCTTTGCCCCACCTTCTTCAGTTTAAAAAGAAAAATATAAATATTAACCTTATACAGATGGATTGCAGTGGAAAATGTGTACAAAAGCCTTTAAAATGGTCCCTGGGAGCTGGTGAGATGAGTCAGTGGGTAAAGGCACTAGCTACTAAGCCTGTTCACTTGCTTTCATTCCTGGACCCAAATGGTGGAAGGAGAAAACCAAGTGTAGCAAGATGTACACACACACACACACACACACACACACACACACACACACACACACACACATACACACGCTTAATTGTAATTTAAAACAGTACCTGGAAAGCTATAAGGGCTTAGTAACTATTAACTACTATGATAATCATCCCTTTATCTTGTTAAAACTATGTCTTCAAAGTTCATAAAGCAGATAAATGTCAGTTTTACTTTTCTGTCTTTTAAGCAGTTACCTATTATGTCAAGGAGGGCAGCTGAGAGCAACAGAAAAAAAAATCTTATTTTACACATCTAAAAGTCCAAACTACTAAGCCAGGTATGGTGGCGCACGCTTTTAATCCCAGCACTTGTGAGGCAGAGGCAGGCGGATCTCTGTGAGTTCGAGGCCAGACTGGTCTACAAAGGGAGTCCAGGACAGCCAAGGCTACACAGAGGAAGCTTGTGTCAAAAAAGACAAAAAAAAAAATCCTATACAAAAAGAGTTTGGGAGTCAGACCAACAGGCATTTTTCAAAATGGAAGCTTGGAGCAACGCCATCAAGCTATGTTATACTAACTATTCCTTTACCCAAACCTTTTAAGCTCCATCCTTATTTGCTCTAATGTTTCTTTTTAAGATTTATTTATTATTTATGTATTTTGTGTATATGAGTATTCTGTTTTCATATAAACCTGCAGGCCAGAAGACATCTGATTCTACTATAGATGGTTCTGAGCCACAGTGTGGTTGCTGGGAAATTGAACTCAGGACCTCTGTTCTTAATCGCTGAGCCATTTCTCCAGCCTCTGCTACAGTACTTCATCTGTGTCAATAGGTGAACAATGTAACTTATGTACACTGTGAAACACCTTAGGTTGTTTTCATGCTTTGCAAAACCAAACAGGTTGAATATTCTTACCTATACTCCCACATTGTCCAAACCCAAGAATATCTGATCTTTGGTCAAACATTTGCTCGTGCTCTTTAGGAGACAGAAAGCAAAGATGAAATACAGGAACCAAGACCAAATATTGAAGGAAAGGAACAATGGCTTTGGCATCAAAGAGTTTGGGTTCTGCCTTCAATCTTGAGTAAATCACTATATAGCCTGGGGCGCTTCAGTGCTCCTGTAACTCGCTTTTATGATCTGATCTATAAAAATACAAAACCACTCAAGATAACATTTCATCAAGTCTTAGTTCCCCTGTTTGGCTCATTTTAAGTATTCTAAAAGTATGTTTCCCTGGGAGGGGGGAATGAATATTGATAAAGTTTACACACAAGTCAATGGTAAATAACCATTATATAACCAGAATCCTTAGGAAAGCAAATGAATGGTTACTCTCCGCGATACTGATGTTGGTATCACTGAAACCTAAACAGTCATACCCCGCAGCTTTCAACTAGGCAGCAACATTTAGAATTATAGGACATTGTCAAAAACACTAAGGACATCAAGGATCACATCCAAAATCTCCCAACCAACCCCAAATTCCCTAGATCTGGGTTCCTCAGCTCTAGCCAATATTGCCACTAGTATCTACAAAGAATCCTTTGTTGCAGAGGGCTGACCTATACAATATAGAATATTTACTAGCTTCCTAGTCTTCTACCTGCCAGTAACACCTCTCCACTATTATGAGAGCCAAAATGCCCCCAGATGTTGCCAAATGTCCCCAGAGCCTAAAACCATCCTTGGTTTAAAACTACTACTGTGGATCATCTACGACGGCTACCCTCAGTTCCTTTGGAACTAAGCCGATACAAGCATTGTCAAATCTCAACGTGCCACTATGACACAGACTCACATTAATACAATATGCAACTTTCACAGGCCATCTGGGTTGTCAAGAGGCAAAGCCTTTTGGGTTAATTTACATTTACTACACACACAGTGAAATCCACTCTTACAAAATCAATCCACCCACGCATATTTTTCAGGGCAAAAAAAAAAATACATGTTTCACACAAATGATGCCTTTTGTAGCTCATATTTTCGAGTAAGATATTTAGCTTCTAGAACTCATGTTGTATTTTTTTAATGTGAGTACACTGGCTTTAACTTATTGAACAAAACTTCCTGTATATGCCACCCATTTCCCACACCATCCTCCTCGTGCTTCCTGTTTCCCTGTAAACTAACATGTTCTGACCCTATACTCAGTCACTACTTAATCTACAAGCCCCCCCCCCTTTTTTTTTAAAAGGTTACACAGTAGGCTTCAAAAGCCACCTCTACACAACTGTCAAATCCCTATGGCATTTGTGTTACTTACCTGTCCACTGCTGGAACAAACACTTGACAAGAACGAATTTACACTTTATTCTGGTTCATATTTATCACGTTTTAGCCAATGAATGGTTGGTCCACTGTTTCTAGGCCTGTGGCAGCACAGTACACACATGGCAGGAGCATGCGACAGAGAGGGCTACTCACTTCATGACAGCAAGAAAGTGAAAGAGAAAAGAGAGAGAGAGAGAGAGAAAGAAAGAGAGAGGGGAGAGAGGGGGAGGAGAACACAATCTCGAAATTCCCTTCCAGGGCATGTCGTCAAATAACCTAACTTCCGTTTAGACCTACCTGCTAAGGGTTCTACCACTTCCCTACTGCACCACAGTCTGAGACTCAAGCCTTCAAAATATGGGCCTTTGGAGACCATTCCAAATCCCCCCCCCCCAATCATTAGTCCAAAATGTTCCTGGAATGCATCTCTAACATTAATTTTGTTACAGTTATTTGTGCAGGTGTTTTAACTTCCTCAGACTACTTTTGTGTGTGTGTGGGGGGGGGGGGGGAATGGCACTGTCTGTTTCTGAATCTTCCTAGCCCTACACATGCTATGTACTGGCTGACAAATACAGGACAGTCACAAAATTGCTTAGATTTAGAACGAATGAAGAATTTCGCCACAGAACTACAGTCCACTTATTCACGAACTCTGTAAGATTCTGTAGCCTTTCCTACACACCTGAGCTCCTTTCATTTGCTACTGAGATCACAAGAAGATGGGCTGGAGATACGACTCAGCTGTTAAAGGCTGGGCTCACAACCAAAACCAGAAGACCACAACAAGAGGGCTTTAATAGGAAGTTTACTTCTGTCATAGCTGGCCATCATCCTATTCAGGGGAAGCAGTGGGAACAGGACTCCTGGCACTGCGCTCGTAGGAACACAAAGTAACTAAGAGCACTGGTTCCATAAGGAGGTAGCCATGGGTCTGTGCTCCACCAGCTGCAAAGTCAGAGTCAGGCTCAAGCACTCTAGGCCCTACACTTCCTGACCCTTAAACAGTTATTGCGAAGATTAAAGATAACCCACACGAAGCACTTTAATTAACACATGGTACGTATGCAATGAATGATAATGTTGTTCATGTTACTGTTCTTCTTCTTCTTTCTTGAGTAATAATGCTTTGCTGCGGAGTGGGAAATCTAAGCAACATCCATTATCCAGGGCAGGTAAGAGTCAGCATACATAACATACATACATACATACATACATAACATACATACATAACATACATACATAACATACATACATACATACATACATAACATCAGCACACTTACAGTTCAGATTTTCGCTTGTATCCCTCTAAGATGTCTGTTTTCTTCCCGCAGTTCCTCCCTCCCTCATGCTTGGTCTACACTGGGGCCAAAAGCTTCTGCAATTGCTCAGAAAGGTAAGGCTCTTCCTGTCCTTGTTCAGTATACATAACGTCTAGGTTCAGTTTCAAGTTCAACCCCCAAACCACCTCTAGACATCTCCTCAAGTCCTCTTAGTCCCCTAGAAAATGCTCGAAAGTTACACTCTTGTTTTATTGGTCTTTTGAGACGGGCTCTCAGGAAAGCCAGGCTTGCCTCAAACTTGCTGTATAGCTAAGGATAACCTTAAACTCATGATCCTCTTACCTCGCAAGTACTAGAATCACAAAATGTACCGCCATACCCAGCAAAAGTTGAACTCTCTGTGTTCATGGGCTTTTCTATTCCCACCTACAACCTCAAGTGACTTCATCGTTCTCTCTCTCTCTTTTTTTTTTTTTTTAAACAACCATTAAACTCGTCACTGGAGTTTCTAAGACCTGCCTGTTACAGAGCGTCCTCAATACACCGCAGTAAAGCATGTCCTGCTTCTTAATCAAGTCATTCAAGTTTCATCTCTTGGTCAATATTACAAAGAGAGAATTAGGGTCCGTTAGCACCTCCAAATGCCCATACCTCAGCAAAGGACCAGTCCAATCAAAGGGACAGTTGGACAGACATCCCTTTGACTTCTTGAACCATAGGCCCAAGTCTTCTTTTTGAGGCAGATGGGCCCCCTAAAAGCCCTGAAAGATTTGAAGATATAATCAAAATCTTACAAGGTAAATATTAGGCTACTTACATATTCTCTATGTCAAACATAAATTTATACATACATAGCATCTCAGGCCCTTACGCCAAAGGTTCAAGCAATTTTAACTTACAGTTCATGAACAATATTCAAGCAAGTTGAACAAGAACAGCAGCTACTACTCCAGAAATTGACACATTCAACTTTTAATTTTGATCCAGAATATCTTGACTATGCTACTTACATATGAAAACACCCAGATAGCAAACTAATGATAGAATTACAATTAATTCACTTTTAAAAAGTAATAAAGAGGCAATCTTAACCATTTATTCTTCCTTTTTCTAAGCATTAATAGTTAATAAATGTCTCCCCTAATCTATCCAGCGACAATGATTCCTTGGTGGCTTTTCTAGAGGCTGTTAGTTTTTGGACTTAGCTTCCTGGGCTTCAAACTGACCTCCCAGCTCAACCATTACACTCGCATCAGGAATAATTTTTATGCAAATTTTGTTATTTAAAGATATGGCAGATATGAGTGTTGTTAAGTCAAGTCATAAAGAGATGCCAAGAGAAAACTGAAAACCCCTAACCCTGTCACCTCTAATCACCAAAGAAGCTTGGAACTATTTCTTCTACAAGACTGGACACATTTGCTAAGTGTATGTGTATACACATGTATTCAAACTAAGAGGACTGGAGGTGTGCACAGCTCAGTGGGAGAGTGCTTACCTAGCATGGGCAAGGCCCTGGGGCCCAGGCCCAACACAAGGGAAGGGGGGAGGTAGTGAAAGGAATGGAAGGGGAACATAAATCGCTGTCTATCTCATAATCCCCCCTCGCCCCCGTTTCTTTCAGTTGTATAAACAGGATCCTGTAAGCCACATCTTTTCCCCCATTTAAAATGTATCATAAACCAGGCATAAGGTTGTACACTTGCAACCCAAGCATTTGGGGAGCTGAAACGGGAAGATTTAAGAGTTCTAGGCCATGCCGGGTGTGGTGGTGCATGCCTTTAATCCCAGCACTCGGGAGGCAGAGGCAGGTGGATCGCTGTGAGTTCGAGGCCAGCCTGGGCTACAATGAAGCCCTCTCTGGGGGGTGGGGGTAGTATGTCAGGTACCATTCTCTATCACTATATAGAGACACACTTCGCTCCTTTGAATTAAATAAACAGCTTCCCATTGTGTATATAGACCACAATTAATCTACCCGGCCTCTAGCAATGGATATTAAGATTGGTGTTCGTGAGCTGGGCACAGTGCCACAATTCTGGGGAGACAAAAGCAGGAGGATCCTGAGTTCAGGAAGTCACAGGTGTCCCCACAGGTTAGGTCAGACCAAAGGGAGAGCAGTGGGTGTAGCATAGACAGAGGCAAAAGACGGCAATAACGCCAACAACCATGTAAGAAGTGATGTTCATACAGTTCCTTTTTAAAACAGATTCACCGAGCCAAAAGGTCCTCACAGTGTCTATTTTCAGAACAACTTCCAAGCTAATGGAGTCTAACAACTCATACTGCCCCCACCTGTGCACAAAGGTGGGCTTTTGCATCAGCCCCCAGGGCTGAACCTCTCTGAAGGAGAAATAAGAAACTGGAGCTTTAACACAGCAGTAGAAAAGTGTAGACTGTTCGGTTCTGTCATTTAACAGTTCCTTTCTAACAGTTTACAAAGCAAGTGTCAGCGTTGCGGCAGGTACACGCTGCTGCAGTGATTTGCCTTGCCTGCGCCCATATGCAAATTCAGAGGCTGCTATTCCTCAGTACTAATCCAGCTCTTAAACGATGCAATTTTGTTTGGACCCAAAGAATCAGACTAGATGAAAAACCTCATAAGGCTCCTGGCAACACCACCCATAATTATCTCTAACACCAGGAATGAATGCCACATAATGGTGTGATACAATGTAATTCCCACTCACCCGTAATTAGTTATAACGGCGTTAGCCAAGGAGACACATTTTGAATATGGAAGAGCTTAATATATAAGTACACTTATGGCAAGGTGTGACCTAATTAAGAGATGCTGCTAGAGTAACGGGGAATAAGGTTTCCTAGTGACAGTAAATGTCCATAAGCATCAGTGTATAGAGTGTGGCGAATTACATGAAAGGAAAACACTTGTTCAATATTTCCTGTTTGAAAAAACACCTTAGCATACCTGATCTCATTTGATTACCATGACAAGGTAGTGGAAAGGCCAAGCAGCTATTACTCATTAAAGGAAGATTCAGGGAGCACTGCCTTCAGTGGATGGTACCAGTCCTAACCCCTCTCTATCTTAGTAAGAGAAGTACTAGATAAATACAGCCAACGCCCTTTAAGGCTACGCACTAGAGTATGAAAGACACCCGAAGAATCAAAAGGCTGTTTTACCAAAGGGAAGGTAAGTTTGGAAGGCTGATGGCTGAACGAAAGAACCCAGGGTCTAATGTCTCTCACATAGCTGGAGTAACTGTTTCACCTCTATTGGGTGGTTCCTCCCTTGGATTACTTTCAGATTACGATGTGACTTCCATGTTGCTCTACTTCTCATGGAAGTAGTCAGAACAGAAATCCTAAAGAAGTACAATAAGATGCCACTTAATGCCAAGCAGGTTGCGTTTTGGTTTGGTTTGGTTGTTTTAGTTGAAAAGCGCACGCCTTTAATCCCAGCACTCAGGGAGGCAGAGGCGGGTAGATCTCTGTGAGTTTGAGGCCAGCCTGGTCTACAAACAGAGTTCCAGGACAGCCAAGGCTACACAGAAAAATTCTGCTTAGGGAAAAAAAAAAACAAAAGAAAAGCATCAAAACATGACATTACAAAGATAATTAGCTCCTACTAACCACTCAATAGACTCTTTAGTCTTACCGTAGGTCTATAAATACCCATGGTAATAACAGAAGCTAGGAAGAAGAATCTGCCATTTGCTGCCACCAAGAGTGAAACTGTCAAGTCCTGCCTCCCCCTACCCATGTCACACAGAGCAGCATTACATGAAACAGGAAGTTCTGAATCATAATTCTTGCTAAAACCTAAGAACCTCAACTTATCTCAGAAATGCGAGCATAGTGACAAAAAAGAAAATCCCAGAAACCCCGTGAAATGAATTTTTTTTTCTCAATGCTAAAGAAAAACTCCTCAGAGCAGCAGGAAGGCACAATAAGGAAAGAAAAACACTGAACAGACAGGCCAGCTGGATGGTGGCTGTAGGCCTGCAATCCCAATGACTCAGGAGGCCGAGGAAGGAAAATCAAAAGTTCAAGGCCTGCCTGGGCAACTTAATGAGACCTTGCCTCAAAATTAAAATTGAAAAATACAAGGAGTTCTAGAGCTATAGCTCAGAGGTCAAGTGTAGAGCACTTGTATGGCATTACACACACACACACACACACACACATTAGCAGAACTTCAAAGGCAGACAGACCAATACTATAGGGATAAGTAGACAGATAGACACACACACACACAAACCATTATCAGAAGTCCAAGAACCTGGCCCTCGCTCTAGGTACCATGCACCAGCTGTGTGGCCTAGACAGTCTTACTAGGGCTCAACTTCTTCCTTTGCAAGATTAAACATGTGCAACAGATCACAGAGGAGATCGCTTTCCATATTAAGAACGCCCCTTCGATAACTTACTTGATTGTTTTATGCTACTGGCAATTCCATGGCTAACTCAATCACATTTAAACTCACATAAAATAAATATTATCATATATGTCTTTTGCATACTAGTAGCATTTGTGACTTCTGAACAATATCCAAGCAATGGTGAGAGGGCTATAAACGTACATTAACTCATTCAATCCTTCTAAGTAACCCTTTAACAATTGTTACACTGATACGCTAATTAGCAGCTGTTTTTACTGACTCCATTTTCCAGGTGAAGAAGGCGAGGCACTGGAGATTAAATAACTTGCTCAAGGGGGCTGGAGAGATGGCTCAGAGGTTAAGAGCACTGACCGCTCTTCCAGAGGTCCTGAAGTTCAATTCCCAGCAACCACATGGCGGCTCACAACCGTCTATAATGAGATCTAGTGCCCTCTTCTGGCCTCCAAGGGTACAAGCAGGCAGAGCAATGTATACATAATAAATAAATAAATAAATCTTAAAAAAAAATAACTTGCTCAAAGTCAACAAGCTAACAGTGACAGAGCCAGGACAGAAGGCCAGCGACTGTCTTCTAAGACTATATCTGAGCCACAGTGAGACAACTTAGTGTTTTAAAGTCCAGGTAATTTTAGTTACCAACTGGCAAAGCTGCATTCAAATCCAGTCGTACCAGATACAGGCCCTGAGTTTCCTCTGCAGCTGTGCTTAGGAAAGAAGAGTTAGATTGTAACAGCATTTCTGAAAAGGTGTTTTTCTTTACTTCTGTTTCAATCCTTGTCTCCGCAGAGTTGTGGAAATTGATAAAGCGAGACAACAGTCCTTTATTTATTATTTGTATTATATTTATACCTTATTTGTATTTTTTTCTCTCTCCCACTTTCACCCTATTTCCCTCCCCCTAGTATTTGTATTTTTTAACTGACAAAGAACTCAATTCTTAAGTGCCTGCCACAGGGAGGCACTGTGCCAGACAGAGGGGGAAATGGAGTGGATTCTGCTTCCTTGCTACAACTATAAAAGCCTAATTCTTACTGGAGAGTTAAAAGGATGCTAACATTTTGGTCAAGAGTCAGGAGCAGATGGATTTTTCTGGGTAATAACGGTCTAATTAGTAAGCCAGACTACCCAGGCTTCACACCAAACCTCCTCCGTAATCGACTCATCAACTGCTTTGTAACACTCCATCTTGGCCTACCATGTGTCAGTCAAGTCACTGGCACATTAGAGTGTTAACAAATACACTAAGATGACAAAGAAAAGAAAAACCCACAAGGTCTAAACTTCTGGTTTCTTTGCATCCAAAGTCAGCAGACTGATTTGTCATTGCAACTCTGCTTTTTATTATAATCTTCCTCTGCTTTCTTTTCACACATGCAGTGACATACTACGTTACCTTTCATTAGATGCCATGTAACTTTCCATTGTGTTTTCCACAGCCACTTTGTCTCCACTTCTACCACATCAAAGTTTGTTTGTTTGTTTGTTTGTTTGTTTTTGTCGGGGTTTGGTGGTGGCGTTTTTGTTGTTGTTGTTGTTGTTTGTTGGTTTGTTTGGTTGGTTTTTGTCTTTTTTAAAATCAATTGTAGAGGCAGCCAAAATCAAGAGTACTTGTGCAAGTATTAACAGCAAAAAGCCTGCTTTAATCAAACTCCCAGGGGCCTGATTTCCCTTCTTATAAGTGAAGCAGATACTCAAATTCTGTGCGGCTTGTTACAGGCATTCTTTGGAAGTCCATAGACTTTTTTTTTTTTTAATCTCATTTCGAAACCATTTGTTTGCTGCTTTTAAAAGTAACACACATTGGTTGTATAAAATTTGAAAATAAGCTAATGTGTCAAAAAAGGAGAAAATGTAAGCATAGTGTACCACTTGGAGAAAGCCATTTTAAATACTTGGGAGCGTTTCTTATAGTGTCGATCTCTCTCATAAACATTTACCACAGCATTAGTCCTGATTTTTTTTTTTTTAGACAAGTCTTGCTTTGTAGCCTAGAATAGCAGAGAACTCTTTTTTTTGTTTGTTTGTTTGTTTTTGTTTTTCAAGACAGGGTCTCTCTGTGTTAGCTTTGGCTGACCTGGACTCGCTTTGTAGACCAGGCTGACCTCGAACTCACAGCGATCCGCCTGCCTCTGCCTCCCGAGTGCTGGAATTAAAGGCATGTGCCACCACGCCCGGCTTAGCCTAGAACTCTTATTCCTCCTGCTTTACCACCCAAGTGCTGAAATCACACCGTCATTAGTCTTCATTCTCAGTGTCTACATGCTATATTATATAGACCTGCCGTAATTTATTTGCATTCCCCCATCACTGAAACTATATCCAGTTTTTGTACTAGATATCTTAAGGTAAAAGGTGTGTGTGTGTGTGTGTGTGTGTGTGTGTGTACATGCATGTTTCCTTCAGAAATTAAGTTTTTAAATTAATAAATAACCCATGTAATAAAATAAATTTATAATTTATTTTGTTTTTTGTTTGTTTCAGTCAGAGTTTCACACTGTAGCCCAGGCTAGCCTCAAACTCAATGATCCTCTTGCCTCAGCCTCCTGAGTGCTAGGGTTGCAGGCATGTTCATCTTAGTATCCTTTATTTAATATTGTTTTTGCAGTACTGGGGATAGAACCTAATACCTTGCATATGCTGAACATACATTCTACAATGAGCTATACCTACTAAATAATTTTGTACGTATCCTTTCAGACAATTGTTGTCTGCTTTTCTTGTTTTGAAATAGTGTCTAACACTCTAGCCCGGTCTAGCTTGGAACTACGCAGCTCAGGCTATCTTGGAAATCAGGACAGTCCTCCTGCCTCAACCTCCCAAGTAGTGTACCACCATGCCTTGCTTTCCTTTCAGACTTTTATTCGTATTACCCATACATGGACACAAACATACACATTAAAATGGGATCACAAAAAAATAAAATAAAAAATTAAAAAATAAATAAAATAAAAAATAAAATAAAAAAACAAAAAAATGGGATCACACTATTAATAATTCAAATCCAAACAATGAGAGTTATTTTATATTGAATCCACATATGAAACAGTTATTTTTTCCTATTTAATCCTTTCATCCACTACTTAGTGATTCTCAAACTCGGTTGTACATTGAAATCATGGGAAGGGGCTTTAAAAATACTAATTAATCTCCACTCATTCCCAGAGAATCAGATTTTTTTTTTTTTTTGAGACATTGGCTCACTATGTGGCCTTCACTGCCCTGGAAGCGACTACGGTAGACCAGGCTGGCCTTGAACTCATAGAGATCTGCCTGTCTCTGCCTCTCAAATCCTCGGGTTAAATGTATAGACCACCACACCTGGAGAAAATCAGATTTAATTGGCCCAAATGAGGCTTTGAGAAAGTTATTTTCTAATATTTTATTTTATGTGTATGGTTATTTTGTCTGCATGTATGTCTGTGCACCACATTCATGCAGTGGCCTCAAAAACCAGAAGAGGTCAAATCCCCCTGGGGATGGAGTTACAGAGGGTTATGAGCCACCATGCTGGTAATGGGACTCGAACATAGGTCCTCTGGAAGAGGAGTGAGTGCTTTTGATTGTTGAGACATCTCTCCAACCCCAATTTTAAATTTAAAAAAATCAAGGTGATACTAATACACACAGGAGTTAGGAACTATTCGGTTAGCTACTATCTTATCAATCAATAGCTTACTGATGGTGAAGTTGAAAAATACTAAGAACCACAACAGGCCAGACTTTTAACTATTAATCATTTGAAATCTGCTTTTCTTCCCATGTAACTTTCTAAGTCAATAAATAGGACACATTATCACTTTTAGGAACTACAGTACTCCATTGTATGACTGCAATAGAATGCAAATGTCACCAATTATCCCAATACAGAGATATAGTTAATATTTTATTTATATATCCTCTGAGCACCATTTTTAATTCTTTCCTTAGGATAAACTCATAAAAATAATAACTACTTGCCAGGCAGAGGCAGGCAGATCTCTGAGTTCAAGGCCAGCCTGGTTTAGCAGAGTGAGTTCCAAGACAGCCAGACAGTCAGGGCTACACAGAGAAACCTTGCCTCAAAAAAAAAATAAATAAATAAAAATGAACTAAAAGAAAAAGAAAATCAACTACTCACTCAAAGTGAACCCATTCTTATGGTGTTTCTACACTGACGTTCTCACTGGAGGTGTGTGAGAACAGCAGCTTCCTTGTTTTCTTACCAACTCAGAGTTCTGCCATTCCTTTTTAATCTTTGCAAAACTATACTGGAGAAAACTGCATGCCATTCTAAATCCCCTTTCACAACTACTGAGATAGTACATTTTTTTTTTCATGTTTACTGGTCAGTTGAATTTCTCTTTCTATGTGTTTTTGCTTTGTGTATTTCCCTCATCCATTGCACACTTTTCCAATAGAATATTCACAGTTTTCTTCTTTCTGTGTTTAATACAATGAACCTTCCTGCAGTTCACCCTAGGTTTCTCATTAACTTTATTTATGGCTTGTGCAAAAGTTTTACATTGTTACATAATTAATGATGCGAATCTTTTTCTTTATTAAGTCTACCTTTGCTATTATGCATAGAAATGTCTACCTCGAGATTATATCATTCCCTCAAAATTTTTTGGCTCTTTTATCATTTCACTCTTTTTGACTTTTTATTCTTTAGTGCAGCAGTTCTCCGACATGATTACACATCAGAACTGCTCACAAGGGTCCTTTAAATGCTGGGGTCTCAAGACTGAATTCCAGTGGGGGAGGGGGAGACCTGGACAGAAATATGTTTTAAAGCCCAGAAATTCTATAGTCTCCCTCCTTTAGTACTAGAAACTGTTTTAATTCTTCCAATCTTACGTAGATGTAATTCTTTTCCAAGTTACTTTAGCACATTTGTGAAATAAACTATATTATTGATATGAAATGTGTCCTTTATCCTAGTTAGTAAATTCCAGGAGGCCAGAGTCTATAGCTGTTTTCCTAGACCACTGCAGAGTGGCCAGCATATAACTTGAGTTCAGTAAACACTAGTTATAAATAAGTAACACAAGTCTCCTTATAACTTCAAACCAGCTAGTCTCCTCTTTACTATTTTCTAAATCATTACAAGAAAACCTCCTGACCTTAATACTGACCTTCAGTTTAATGTAGCCAGACTATGCATTAGAGTGTTCCATTGAGTGAGGTCAAAGTAATAATGTTGGCCAGGCATGGTGGCGCACGCTTTTAATCCCAGCACTTGGGAGGCAGAGGCAGGCAGATTGCTGTGAGCTGAGACCAACCTGGCCTACAAAATGAGTCCAGAACCACTAGAGCTACACAGAGAGACCCTGTCTCGAAAAACCAATAAATAAATACATAAAGTTAGCCATGTCCAAAAGTTATCTAAATTCGGATCAGATGATCCGTGAAGGACTAGAGGGACATGACAACAGCAATGACTCAAGAAACCAAAAAGATTTTTTGGTGGTTTTGTTTTGTTGTTGTTGTTGCTTTTTTGTTTTTTGTTTTGTTTTGTTTTGTGTTGTTGTTGGTGGTGGTGGTGGTGTTTGTTTTGGTTTGGTTTGGGGTTTTTTTTGTTTTATTTTGGTTTGGTTTAGTTTGGTTTGGTTTTGGTTTCTTGTTTTTTTTTTTTTTTTAAGACAGGGTTTCTCTGTGTAGCCTTGGCTGTCCTGGACTTGCTTTGTAGACCAGGCTGGTCTCGAACTCACAGCGATCCACCTACCTGTCTCCCCAAGTGCTGGGATTAAAGGCGTGCGCCACCACTGCCTGGCTAAGATTTGAAATTTTTAGCTCTTAAACTTTCCCAACTAATTGCATCCAAAAAAACTCTCCAGAAAGTGATGCAAGAGCTTTCTTGAGCTGAAGACAGGCCCACACATTGCCTCTTCTGTGGACTCACGGAAAGAAGAACAGAATAGAGAATCCAGAGACTGGCTTCCAGTCCTGTCACCAGGATCAACTAATATCTCTCTGACCTTGGGCAAGCTGGACTCTAGGACAGATCCCTATGTTTCCTCAGAATCCGTTCAGATCTAAACCTCTAGTTGAAGAGCCAAACAGCCTATTACACGGCAGGGTTTCCAGAGACAACCTGAAATTACCTCTACAGAATGGGCTCCGGTCGCATCCAAACTAAAGGAAAACAATAGTGATAGGGGCGGTTGCAGTAGCAGCAGCAGCAGCAGCAGCAGCAGCAGCAGCAGCCATCATAGTAGTAATAATAAATAGCTATTACTAAGGTATGAATATTTTGACACACTAAATTATATTGTGTCTCATGATTATAATATAGTACACACTTATATGGTATTAAGTTAAAGTGCTCTGCATAGAACTCAAGGCATCTTCACAAGCTTATAGAGTAAGCTCTATTCTCATCCTGATTTTACAAAGGAGGACACTCAATCAATCACAGAAGGCTCAAGTCAATCGCCTAACACCTCACAGCTATCAAGTTATAAATCCAAGACTTCAATCCACACTCACGTGGCTAACTTTGGAACTACCATTTTCCCTTCAAAAGTTGATGAAAACATCCACTAAAGTGGGCCAATCCTACGTGCTTAATTAGGTAGAACCCTTGCCTCTTAACAAGTAACCAAACCATGAGGTTTCAGTCGACGGGAAGCTAAACAGATCACATTTCACAGCCTCAGCTCGTAAGATATGGTACTAAGAAAATATGACATTTTATTTATTTATTTGTTTATTTTTAACCATTAAACATTAAAATAGTTTACAGTCAAATAACGCATCATTAACAACTAAAGACATCAGCACAATTGAACAAACTTTATACGCATCACCAGGAGCCAAAACAGATCCCCACCAGCACACACTCCAGGCTTGATACATTTTCAAAAACGCCTTTGAACCGTCAACTTGACAGCCCAAAGGAATCAAAAGGAACAAGCAGGTCAAAAGTTTAGTGCGCTAGCTTTCAATCATCCCCTTGAGCCACCTCTCATGTTTCCCATCTCAGAGAGGCCAACCGCAGTTCTAGCTGCCATGCCCAAGTCAGTCCGGAGTCAGCCCTCAAGTCCAGTCCCAAAGCATGTCTGGAACTCACTACATTTCTTCCCACTCCCACAACCCTTTGCTTTGCTTCTCGGACCCTCACTATCTTTCCCCTAAAACACTCTTTCCGAAAACTTCTCAGTGCGTCCAGGCTTTTACTGTCTCGAGCAGCAGCTCCTCTCAGCAGTGCTGCCAAAGTAATCTTTCTAAAAACCAACTGTGCTTCTGGTACTTCCCTGTGTGAAATCTCTGTCTGCAGGATAAAGTGTAAAAGCCTTCCTAGAACGCAGAAAGTTCTTTCTTTTTGCAGTCTCCAACTACTTTCCTTGCTTCATCTCACACCAGGCAAACAAAGCAAGCTGGAAAGTTCCTGAACAGGGCTGCTCGGTCTGCCTAGAATGCAGCTCTCTCGTGCATCCATATGGCCAACTCCTACTCATTTTTAGAGCAGCTCAAAAACCTCAAAGCTCACCATGCTTTTCCTCTAGCCTTGCATCTCATTTTCCACCTCTCCCTATGGTGCTAACCTACTTAATATGATACAGTTTATTCATAAGTCTTGTCTTTCCCAGATCATGAAACACCCCCCCAAGCTTCTACATTTTACTCTTGCCTCTATTCTGTTTGTTGAATGAAAAGACGTTCTTATAATTTAACTGCATATGCGTGCGCGCATGCACACACACACACACACACACACACACACACACACACACAGGCACATGCATGCAAGCACACACTTATAAATGCACACAAGACATGACATATGTGTGGGGGTCAGAGGACAATTATAAGAGTCTGTTTTCTCCTTCCATCATGCAGATTTCAGGGACACTAATCATGTTGTCTGGCTTGGTGGCAAGCACCTTTACCCGCTGAGCCATCTCACCAGCCCTAAATTGTTCATGATAAATACCCATCAAAGCCAGCATGCAAGCCAAATCCCATTTCAAAGAATATCTTTAAACCGACAATCCATGTCTATCAAAACTGTTTGTTACATTCATATATGTACACGGCTTAAATCATAAACACAATAGAACATTTTTAAAAGACTCATTAAACCCACAGACAAATCTAGCTTTTGAATGTTCACAGATACTGAAGCTATTTTACTCTATTCTGTGTAAGTAGCCTTGAACTTCTTGTATGTCAATCATTTCTTTTTTCTTTTTTTTTTTTTGTTTTTTTGTGTGTTTTGTTATTGTTGTTGTTTTGTTTTGTTTTTTTCCAAGACAGGGTTTCTCTGTGTAGCCTTGGCTGTCCTGGACTCACTGTGTAGACCAGGCTGGCCTCGAACTCACAGCGATCTACCTGCCTCTGCCTCTTGAGTGCTGGGATTACAGGTGTGTGCCACCAGGCCTGGCTGCTGTCAATCATTTCTTAAACCCACATTTCTTCTGTGGTGATTATACGAGTCCAGTGAAAATTATGAAACTGTTCTGAGAAGTGATTCCCAACCTCACTAAAAATAACAACTTTGCAGAAGACAGAAACTCACAACAAGAGATGTAATTTATCAGCCAAAACGTTGTTGAACTTGGCTCTCGGGTACTTTATAATATTAAAATGAGCATTTTCCTTCTAGCACCAAAATATAAACATAATATTCAATGAGCCTTTCAATTGTCAAAACCCCAGGAAAGTCTTCATTGAGGAGAGGAAGCTTGAGAGGCACAAACAATGTCTCCCTTACTTTCGTGAGAATCTTACAATACAAATTTGCTCGAAACAAATGAAAACCGCAAATAGGGAAAAAATATCATCTCCATAATATGATCCCCAGGAATGCATGTTTTTAAGAGAAGGACGTTCTTTTCAATGCTGCTCGTATACCATTTGTCTAATTCCCCACTAACGACCACTTGAGCCGCATTTGAACTTCTAGCTGACAACAGCTTCTCTTAAGTAATTGTGTATTGTCCTTGCAAAGAAAGGGTTAAATTAAAGAAACAGCTGGCTGCCAGCCACTGGCTCTTGGGGTGGGGTGGGGGTGGAAGACAGCCAGAGGAAAAAACCAGTTAGAGAAATAAGTGCTAATTTCTTACCCTGCCACATGGCCATCTTGTACCTATCTTCTCCCACGCTGGGGTCACAGGCTCAGAGCTTTCCAGAGGCCCCCAGTTTTGAAGGGGGACTTAAAGGAGGGTGTAGATGGAAATGCAACTGTATGGTTCTGTTTTCTGCAAGGGTCTAAGGCCCCAAACCTGAAAATGTAAACAGAAAACATGAGAATCTGGAAAGAAAACAAAGAATTTCAAAATCTTGAAAATGACCTTCTGCCCCTCTCTGAACCTCTCTTTCAAAGATGGCATACACAGGCAGGGTCAGTGTCCAGTTTCCCCCTATGCAGCAGCAGCAGCGAGGTATTGCTGGTGAAAGAGCGGAGCTAACATCAGTTCACGTTGTCAGTTAATGTTGTCAATCACTGCTGGAGGACTCTGTATGAATCACTGGGGCTTCAGTAAATGGGGACACTCATCAAAGGATGAGTACTGCTTGATTGAGATAAATTGAGATAACCATTGTGTTTCCTATCTTAAAGTGCCACACTCTAGTGAATAAATTCTTCTAATGCTCATAAAGTATTCAGTGTTCCGTGAAGACATCAGTTGAAAGGAGAGCAAATTCTCCCAAATGAAGTATTAAAATAAGTCTTGCATACAAGAAGAAAGAAAGAAAGAAAGAAAGAAAGAAAGAAAGAAAGAAAGAAAAGGAGTATAATAAAAAGTAAGAAGAGATGCTACCCTTTGGGAGGTGGGTCTGCCTTTCCACTTTATGTTGTACTTTCCTTGCTTTGCAAAATTCCTAGAGTGAACACACTATATTGTTAGTATAATGAGGGAATGAATCAAGGGCAAAGAAAAATATCAAACTAGAATAGTCGCCAATATTAACACAAAGTAATTTAGCTAACCCTCAGTGATAAATTTTCAAATTTAGTTCTGGCTCATCAGTTAGGAAGAGCTTGGCACCCAAGCCTGAGTTCATCCCTGGAGTCCAAGTAAAAATGGAAAGAAAGAACTGACTGCAGAATGCTGCACACACACACACACACACACACACACACACACACACACACACCACGCACACACAAACACAGTACTAATAAATTCTTAATCTTTAAATTCAGCCTTAAGACAATACTGTTTCCAGATATATGAACGGTGTTAAGACTCAAAGGGAAAACTAAAGGGTGAAATGACTGGTCTTAATTTGGTTTGGAAGTTTAACATAGTAAACACTTTGTCCATTTAAACAAGTCTTTTAATGATTTATTTTCCTTATTGAGCATAAAAGCTAAGCTGCATTTTTTTCCCCCAGAAAAGCCCTCACCTTTTTGGCCTAGTGTATATATCGAGGTGAATTTCTACTTCCATTGCTTTTAAATAACCAACATCTGCAACTCTGAAGTGGAAAAGCTGAAGCACAAAACGCTGAAGGCTAATACTAGTTTGAGAATCATGTTGGCCCTCTTTAATGACCTCTTTTTCTTTAAGGAACAAAAAGGTTCGTGTGTGCGCCAGTCAAAAAAAAAAAAAAAAAAAAAGCGCCAACAAAGACTGGGCTTTGGATGAGGAAAGGCTCCTGAAGTCCAAGAAAAAGAGAGCTTAAGAAACTTAAACTCCGAGGATGAATTCACCAGGAAAAAAGTGCTACAATCTGGAACATGGCATGGTTTATTTTAAGTTTGTGCCTCCTTTCCCCCCCCCCGCCCCCTCCCCCGCCGCCAGTTTGCTTAGAGTTAAGAAGCGCGTCGTGGAGCAAGGGGAAATTTAACAGCACTGAAATTCAACCCGAGAATTTACTAATACATTTATGAAATATGTACAAAGAGGAGTCTTACTGGTTTTTAATGCTTCAACTTCTGGGTTCCCCTCATTGACTCGGTGCAGCTCCCACTTATGTTATCACACGGACACACGTCCAACTCCAGGCAACTGATTTGTTCTGAAACGTTCATAAAGGTTAAAAAAAAAAAAAAAAAAGTACGTCAAAGTTAAGCTAAAGCTTTCTTTCCATTACTGGTAAAGGCGCTGGAGCTCAGGGCTCCAATGGCTGGAAGCAGCAGCCCTGCGCGCTGGGCAGCAAAGGGAAAAATGCATACCAACTTCTTCGCCTGGACCGTCTGGACTGGACTTCACTAAGACCCACGCGAAACCTGTGGCAGGTCCAAAGCAAGAGCGAGCAGAACCCGGCCTCGGCTGCGCTTTCCCAGCGAATGCCGCCCCAACCCAGTCCTCTGGAGAGGCTCCGCGGGCAGCCAAGCTCCCCGATTTCAAAGCTGGGCGGGCTTGGCGCCGCTTGACAAGGAAACTTCGTTCGGCAGCCTGGGGGGGACCCTGCTCTGAGAACAGGGCTGGGCTCCCGGGAAGATGCCGCCCCACTCTGGCTTGAACCAGCTGGTCCACCTCCCTCAGTGGTGGCTAGACAGGGAACGCCAGCTCTGGGGACCGCGGTGGCAGGCGATTGCTCTCCCCAGCTGGCTGTGCCAGGGGGCTCCTCGGGTGGGCCGGCGGCTGGCGGCTGGGGAAGGACCTGTTGGGGAAGGGAAACCCATTTGCCTTTACCTGTCACCGAGGTCCGGAGCGGCGGAGCCCGTGTCCACCGGCGTTAGGCAGCGCGCTCAGTCGGCTCTGGCGTTCCACACAGCGAGTAGAGCTGGCGCCCCACGTAACCCGCTGAGCTTCATTCACACAGCCCAGCCAGGAGGAGGGGGAGCCGAGCGGGAGCGCGGCTCATGTGACAGGCGCCTCTGAGTATCAGCTCTGCCCAGACGGAGTCTACGCATGCGCGCCACGGAGGAGCCTCTCCAGGTACCTTGGCCCAACCCGGTGGAAAGCGCCACCAAGAAGCAGCTGCTGGGAGGAGTTTCAACATGCGCAACCGCAATAGGGTAGCCAGGCTTGCAGCCATATTTAATGAGGACTGGGCGGGCCCAAAGCAAATGCTGGGCGTGTCAGTTGCTTTTGGAAAAAGCAATGCTCCATTCGGTTTCATTGTTTGCAGATTGCCTACCTTGGTTTTGCTTTTGTCTTTAGAACAAACTATTTATCCTGAACATCTTGCCCACAGCATAATAGTAGAAATATAACACTAACAGCATCAGACCACAAATTTAAGCCTCCCATATGCCAGGCATTGTTCTAACTATTATACTTTATTCATTGCCTTTAATGCTCACAAGAACCCATGAAGGATGTATCATTATTTATTTTCACTCGTTAAAACACAGAGTCACAGAAAGATTGCATAGTTTTTCCAGTCTTACCCTGCAGTGGCAATAGAAATAGTGATCAAATATAGTGATGCTTGCAGCAGCCAATTTAATCCAATACAGGAAAATCTATATTGCAGTTAGCTATCAGTATTATTTCCAATTGAATCATTACCAAGCAAAAACTCAAGGTGACACATACTTGTAATCCCAACACTTAGGGGTCGGAGGCAGGACAATCAATTCAAGGTCATCCTAGGCTGCACAGTAAGTTTGAAGGCAGGACACGCTCTCAAAAGTATATAAACAAAACAAAACACAAAGTGAAGGCTCAGCTTCCAGCTAAGCTCTCAATGTCTCCAAAGCCACAACTAGAAGAAATGCCCTATCTTCATTTGTCGTTGTTGTTGTTGTTTTGTAAGAATGAACAGGGTAGATAAATAGAGTTCATCTAATTAATTTATTGGAAGAACTAAGACTAGAATCTATATCATCAATGAAAGTAATCTACCTAGAACCCCAGTGCTCAAATTCAGATCTGCTATAGTAAACAATACTTTTTCAGTTTTCTTGCAACAGTGTCTCATTGTTTAGCCCTGGATGGGGTGGAAACTTTCTGTGTAGACTAAACTGGTCTTGAAATCACAGATATTTGCCTGCTTCTGCCTCCCAAGTGCTGGCATTGTAGACCTGTGCCACAACACCAGGCTTTTTAAAATTGTTTTTCTTTGAGAAGTTCATATATATACATATAACATATATTATATATATTATGTTATATATTGTTTTATATATTATATTATATATTTATATACAATGTGTTATATATTTATTATATATATTTATTATATATATATATACAATAAACTACAATCCTATACAGTCCCATTTGCTTCCTCCAACCCTCCCCATATGTTCCCCCAACACCTCCCCTCCTAATTTCAAATCATCTTTTTTTAATTAGTGCCCATATGTTCATGAGTGTGGGAACGTTCACCAGACCAGGAAAAACCTACTAGAAGCCACACCCTCAAAGAGGAGTGGTTCTCTCCTTGGAAAGCTATCAACTACCAATGACATCTCCGTAGGGAGGAGAGCCTGGGGGTCATCTCTCCCACCTAGTGTGGGGATTTGGGTGGCTTGATCTTGTTCGTAAGTATAGCTGCCCTGTGCACAGGAGACATTATTTCCTAGCACTCCTCTCCATCCTCCAGCTTCTACGTGCTTGCCTCCCTTCTCTTCTAAGATGGTCCTTAGGCCTAATTGGGAGTGGGGTTGAGGACTGTGTCATTTAGATTTAGGACTGATCACTCCATCTCTTCTCAGAGCTGTGACCAGTTAGGAGTCTCTGAACTGACTACTGCCCACTGCAAAGAGAAGCTCCTCTGACCAAGGTTGAGAGCAGGCCAGATCTATAGCTATAAACACTAATATTTAGGAGACAATCATTTAGTTACATAAAAAATTGGCAGGTTATACCCAAGGATCTATGGCCTTCCCTTATCAGGCATGAAATTCCCTCCTGTGGTGCAGACTTCACAGTCAATCAGAAAGTAGTGAGTTATCCTATAGCGCGCATGCCACTATTTCTGCAGTAGGCATGTCTTGCCTGGAAGATCAGTATTGTAGCATAAGGGGTCCAGAGCTGGGTAAAACCATGGATGTGCAGTGACCTTTGAGTGCCTACTTTGGACAAGCTAAGGGTTTGGAAATATAAAACCGTACCTGAGCCCAACCCAGGTAAAGCCTCCGGAGATAAATCTGTAATCTAACACAGTCAAGCTTTTGGCTTATTTTAATAAGAACCATAACAAGAAAAACATCTCACAGAAGAAAACTGATAGGGTCGTGGCAAGGTTTGGGAGAAGACTAAACTTTAGGTTTCAAAGGAAACCATGTTTTGATATGCTTTACCAGTAAGTCCAATAGTTAAAGCTTTTGAACAAGGCAATCCTTTTGCTAGGAATCTTCCTTAAGATGATAAATCATGGATGATTGAGAAGTTTCTTCCTCTGTTCTGTTCTTTTCTGTTCTGTTCTTTTCTTTTCTTTCCCTCAGCGCTGCAGAATAAGAACAAGAGCTTACTTGTGGATTGGTCAGGAAGCACCCCCTGACCCCCGTGAACTACAATGCCGATAACCTTGTCAAAAACGTTTCCTCTGTTAAAGGAGGTGTGAAAAGGGGCAAGCTGATTGGAAGCAAATGTATTTCTCAAAGGCAAGAGGCTTTGCGTAAAGTGTGGGATTATTTGAGAGGCCTGGGATCTATATCAAAATTATGAAGGGGCTGCAATACATGAAGATGACCACTTGGTGTCACCACTGACCGCCAACAGCTTGGAGGGCTCCAACTGGCGATCACATTTAAACACACCCTGTACAGTATCTCTGTCTCTCTCTCTGTGTCTCTGTCTCTCTCTCTCTGTCTCTCTCTCTGTCTCTGTCTCTCTCTCTGTGTCTCTGTCTCTGTCTCTGTCTGTGTCTCTCTCTGTCTGTGTCTCTCTCTGTCTGTGTCTCTCTCTCTGTGTCTCTCTGTCTCTCTGTCTCTCTCTGTCTCTGTCTCTGTCTGTCTCTGTCTGTCTCTGTCTCTGTCTGTCTCTGTCTCTGTCTCTCTCTCTCTCTCTCTCTCTGTCTCTCTCTCTCTCTCTCTCTCTCTCTCTGTCTCTCTCTCTCTCTCTCTCTCTCTCTCTCTCAGAGAGAGGTGGAAGGAAAAACAATAACTATCCGGAGATGGTTTTAGCAACCCAGGCAAGAGATAACAGAAAGCTTGGACCAAGACGATTGCACGATTGCAGTGATGTGATAAGAGGTTGTCAGAGTGCACATTTTTGTCCAAGGCTGCACTGTCAGGATTTGCTGATGGACTGGATGTGAGATAGTAGACAAGAAAACAAGAGTGACCAAAGTCCGTGGCCTAAGCAACTGGAAATTGTGAAAAACAAGTGGGCTTGGAGAAGGAGGAGAATCAGAATTTGGTTTTCTTTAACCATGTGTTTGTCATTAGGTGGCATTGAAATCCATGAGACAAGCTGAAATGTCAAAGGGACAAGGAGACATAAGGAAAGAACTGACCCTGACACATTCCAAGACAATCTCAAAAAAAAAAAAAAAGTTAATGGACACTAAGGTCCATGTGGCACAGAGGTTGCAACAACACTTAAAAGAATGTTGAAGTGCTCAATGAAAAAAAATGCTTCCAACTGTAATCAGAAATAGGCTCAAAAATGAATAAAAGTAGAAGTTCTTAGCAAAGGAATAAAGGAGAAGAATGAAATGAAAATTTTAGAAACAAACTATACAGTATTTCAAAGTTTAAAAACCATTGAATTGGCTCAAGAGCACAACGGATAATCTGGAGAAAACATGAAGTGAATTCGAGGATGGAACAACCGAAGCAATGCATCTTAAACAGCAGCTAGGGAATAAACTTGAAAAAAGACAAAGAGCCTCAGGAACTTGTGGGACTGTATCAAAAGATGTATCATCCCTGCGCTAGACCTCCAAGGAGAGGAGGAGAAGGAAATGTGGGGTTGAGAATAGTTTTCATCAACAACAGGGCTCCACTTAGACCTCATCAGAGATACTGCTTGCAAAAGATAGCAATTAATGTGCAGAAAACAGACTTTGGCATAGCTATATTGCATCTCGACCCTCAAGGTTTGCAGATACATGCTGAAAAATTTGTAGTAAGAGGTAGTAAGTGACTTCAAGGAAACAGCGTTTTCCAAGCCCTGCATAAGAGCTATTGGCATTTGATTACTGCTGAGAGTGGGACAGTTTCTGTACGTGGCCCTGGTAGGTTGACCGTGCTCCAGGGCAGGCCCCACCCCCAGGAGCAGTCAGCCAACACAAACTGCATTCCATGGGTTTAAGAGTAAGGCTGAGAGAAGGAGAGAATGAGTGAGCAAGAGAGAGAGGAGAGAGAGATGTACAGAGAGACAAAGACAGACAAAACGACACAGAGAGACTGAGACAGAAAGAGAGAAAAAGAGAGACACTATGCAGCTGTGTAGATAAGAAGATGGAGAAGAATGTGGGAGGAGTTATGAAAGAGGGAGTGAATATAATCAAAATACATTGCATGAAATCTTAAGAACATTTCTGACTCTTGCAGACAACTGGTGTTTGGTCCCAGCACCCTCTTGGCAGGTTAACTCCAGTTCAGGAGAATGTGCTGCCCTCTTCTGGACTTCATGCATATTGCACGTATGTGATACCTAGACATGCATGCAGGCAAAACATTCATACACATAAAATAAAATTTTAAATTTTAAATTAGCTAGGTTACTTTATTGTAGAATTTCAATTGTATACCATTTTAAAATTCCCCTTTTTTTAAATATTTGAAGACAGTGTTTCTCTGTGTAGCCTTGGCTGTCCTGGACTGGCCTCAAACTCAGAGATCTGCCAGCCTCTGCCTCCTGGAATGCTAGGATTACAGGCGTGCGTCACTGTGCCCAGCTGCATTTTAATTCTTGAAGGTATCATTTTAGTGTGTGTGTGTGTGTGTGTGTGTGTGTGTACAAGACATAGGAGCACATACCATAGCAAGGACGTGAATGTCAGAGGACAACTTTGTGGGGTCAAGCTAAGGTGGTTAGGCTTTCTCAAGAACCTGCTGAACCATCTCTCTAGCCCCGTGAAGCATTTTCTAAATCAGAAAATTGGAGCTAGAGAGCAGATCAGTTGTTACAGGGATCAAGAATGGACAGTGGGAGGGAAAGAATATGGCTCTAAGTGGGTAGAGAAGGATAACGGTTTGGGCACAGTTGTATCTTCTTTGTCATCAGCCCACACACATCACATATGTGACACAGTGGCAGAGAACCACGAATATACATCATTATCCATGTTGACTTCTCAGATTTTGACATCGCGGAATAGCTGCCAGTAATGTGCAACTGCTGGAAACGGCCTGAGTAAAATTTACAAAGGGCTTCTCTGTACTATTTCTGCAACTTTCTGTGGACTTATGTAATTCAACATAAATAGGTAAGAAAATAAGAATGGGAATAAAGGAATTATGGACATTGAATATAGACAATTTTAGCAAGAAATCGTGTTATAATAGGGGGTGGGGGATGTGGGGTGACTAGGAAGTAAAGCATGATGCCTCCAAAGATTTAAAAATGCTTTTAGTGGGAGAGACCATAACATGATTGACGCTAATGGAGAAGAACCTGAAGAGACAGAGATTTTTCTCCTAAGACAGCAAGAGAAGAGAAAATGCGCAAGAGGAACTGTCCTGAGCGGTTCCTGGAGAGGTGGGCTCACTCACAGTGGCACCGGGAGAAAGGGGAGACTATATGCAATGATTTGGCTGTGTGGGTAGATGCAGTGGCCCCAATTTGTGAGCTTTGTTTTCTGATTGCCGCTATTTTCTTTCTGAAACCGGAAGCCAGGTCATGGCTGAAAAATGAGGCTGGATGCGGAGGTGTTAAAGGTTTGGAGGGAGAGGAGAAGGCATGAAATAGTTGTCTAGGTAACCAGCAGCACAAATGGACTAGGATAATACTATGTGATTTCCTGGCAACATTAAGTGCCCACTTGAGGTTTACGGTCTTGAATTTAAAGGGAGAGTGCACTTTTTTGTTTGTTTGGGGTTTTTCCAGCTATGTTAAAGCCTGAAGAGCCATTGGTAATGGCAAGATGGATGCAAGGAGCTCCAGAAAGGTTGAGAAATGGCTTGAAGAGAGGACATTAAGGATCTGAGAGGGTTAGGGTTTGGAAGGATCAGGTAAACACAGAATTAATTAGAGATAGAAACAAAAATGCTTTGGTTTTGTTTAGTAGGTCTCTGTTATTGTTGCTGTTTGTTTGCTTATTGGTTTGTATTGTTGTATTGTAGACCAGCTAGCTGGCCCCAAACTCCTAATGTTCTTGCCTCAGCCTCTCCAGTGGCAGCACTAACATCTTTGAAACACAAGAAGGGCACCTGTGGGCCAATGGATAATAACAGAGATGTCAAAGAGTGCACAATATATTCCATGGCAAAGAATGACAGGTGACGAAGTGAAGGGACAAAGGAGGGGGGAGAATCTGAAAGCAGAAGTGAGGCACTCAGGCTCTGTCTGACTCTTGCTACATCAATCTGGATTTGAACTGAGTCAAGAAGACAAGCAAACAAGGAGAGGCTACAAGTAGATGTTGGTGGTGGCTTTAGGCTCTCTTTCCATCTGAGACCCCTTTGAGAATGTGATGACTGACATAAGTAAAACAAAGAGCATACAGAAAGAATTCTGGTGCTCCTAGGAAGACAGCTATGAATGTTGAGTGGTTTCGGGGCTACTTAAAAACATCTAGTTGCAAATTCACAGTAGCTAGAATGGAGGGTTTTGAATGGTTTCAACACAAAAATAAAATAAAATAAATGTTTGAAGTTAGACATGCTAATTACCCTGAACTGACCATTATATGTTGCACACGTGTATAAAAGCCACACTGTACCACATAAATATGTGCATAGGAAATAGCTACCCAAACAAGAGAAAGTATAGAGTCCACCTCTTGAACCCAAAAACTTCACTCACACACACACACACACATACACACACACACACACACACACACACACACACACACACCATATTTTAAGAAAAGTCATAAATAAGTAGCCAAGTACTCGGCCTATGCTTCTTTCACTTTTCTTTTTTAAAAAATACTTATTATAATTGTGTGTGTGTGGTGTGTCTATGTGGGTACACACATGTTACAGTGCTTGTTCAGAGGTCAGGAAACAACCTGTGGAGTCAGTTCCTCCTCCCGCCTTTACCTGAGTTCCAGGTCTGGAATCCAGGTTGTCAGACTTGTCTTGTCAGCGCTTTACCTGCTGATCCATCTCTCTGACAACCTCCTTACTTTTCTTGCACATTCTTCAGTTGAGCTCATTAAGGCTCATAGATTTATTCGCTATCAATAAATAGATTGGGACACAGGCCACTCGAGCCAGGGAAGCAGGGAAACTAATAGCCACCCTTCACTTCTCCCTCTGCTCCTCCAGTCATATCGCGCAGTCACGTCCTCAGCTCTGCAACAGTAACCTGATGCAGCCTCTCTTTCCACGACAACAAAGCCCTCTAAATCAACATGAGCAGAATTCTGTCTGTGGTAGAAAACAGAACATTTTGCCCAGTGGCTTGTTTGGATGCAGGAAGAGTTAATGGCCAAACTCTGCCAAGACAGGGTAATCGAGTCCTCAATAGTTCCTGCCTCACAAATATGTCTGTCAGATAGATATACTGGGCCAGAAGGCTGAAGATGATGCTCCAATGTTATAGAGTTTTGAGTGACTGCTCAGGAAGGAAACTGTCTCTGTCATCTTCTCATTTGGGAAGCTGCTAACCTCCACTCCCTGTATACTCAGGTGATCAATTTTATTCCATCTCAAGTCTCTGATGGGGTTGAAGACCAGACAGTTTAGTTTTACAATTAACCTTAGTTGTTTAGAGGTTAAGATATTTTTAGGCTTAGGTAGATGATTTAAGTCGGTAATGATGAGATATAATATATATTTATTTACATTCAGAATTTTAATTTTTTAATTTAATTTTAATTTATGCGAGTTGCTGTGAGGGTATCAGATCTTACAGACAGTTGTGAGTTGCCATATGGGTGCTGGGAATTGAACCCAGGTCCTTTCAAAGAGCAGGCAGTGCTCTTAACCACTGAGCCATCTCTCCAGCCCCTACATTCAGAATTTTAGACAAACCAAGATAGGAAAGATGTTTTCTTCAAGGCTGCCAAATACAAATAACCGAAACGCTAAGAATGTAACATTTATATAACTCCTGATTGTTTCATGGTTCTTCTTGCTGTAGATAGTTTATTGTATATATGTGTAATAATCTAAATGTATATGTAAAAATAAAAGATGTTTAATAAAAAACTAAAAAATAAACAAAAAATAAATCAACATAAACAAAGCTCATATGGACTCACAGAGACTATAGCAGCATTCACAAAGCCTACGTAGGTCTGCACCAGGTCCTCATGGCTTCTACTTTAGTGTTTGCATGGGATTCCTGAGTGTGTGAATGAGCAGTTCTCTGTTTCTTACGCCTTCTCTTGGGCTCTTTTCCACTTGGCCTGTCTTGTCCAACTTTGATGTGACAGTTTTCATTTTATCTTATTCTGTTTTGGTTTATTTTTTTAAAAATACATGAATGAGTGAGCAGTAAAAACCTAGCCACTAGGGTAAAGGTTAACAACAGAGCTGTCATTTGTACTTGCTGGGAGAGTGTCAATCATTTTTCTCCAATGGAGTGACACTAGGTATATCAACCATTTCAAGATAGGCCTCATTGGGCTGGAGAGTTGGCTCAGAGGTAAAGAGCACTGTCTGTTCTTTCAAAGGTCTTGAGTTCAATTCCCAGTAACTACATGGTGCCTCACAAACATCTATAATGAGATCTGGTGCCCTCTTCTGGCCTGTAGGCACACATGCGGGCAGAATACTGTATATACTTTTTTAAAAAAGATTTATTTATTTTATTTATTGCATATGAGTGCTTTATCTGCTAAAGAGGGTATCAGATTACATTATAGATGGTTGTGAGCCACCATGTGGTTGCTGGGAATTGAACTCAGGACCTCTGGAAGAGCAGGCAGCGCTCTTAACCACTGAGCCATCTCTCCAGCCCCCTGTGTACACTTTATACATAATAAATAAATCTTTAAAACAACAACAAAAGATAGGCCTCCACTTCAAGAGTAGTTGACCAACAAACAATGTACTCCAGTTTTGTTTGTTTGTTTGTTTTTGTTGACTGGTGGTGGTGGTGGTGGTGGTGGTGGTGTGTGTGTGTGTGTGTGTGTGTGTGTGTGTGTGTGTGTGTGTGTGTGTTGGGGGTTGTTTATGATGGCTATTTTTTGTCATCAACGTGATCAAATCAGAATTAACTAAAATGCAAATATGGAGAGGCATACCTGTGAGGGATTTTTGCTTAATGTGAAGGCAAAGGCCTATTTCTTTTTTAAAAAATTGAAAATAGATTCTTCTCTACATCCCAACCAGAGTTTCCCCTCCCTCCACTCCTCCTAGCTCCCGTATACACAACCTCCCCTCTTCCCTCAGATCCACTCCCCCTCAGTTTCCTCTTCAGAAAAGAAGACAATAGCCAAACAGGACAGAGCAAGATACAATAAAAGCCCTCATATTGAGACTGGACAAATCAACTCAATAGAAGGGAAAAGGTGTCAAGAGCAGGCAAAAGAGTCAGAGATGCGCCCGCTCCCACTATTGTGTCCCACAGAACACTAAGCTAACTGCCATAGCATACACACAGGAGACCCTGTGCTTGCCATTTCAGTCTCTGTGTGCCCATATTTAGTTGACTTGGTGGGCTGTGGTCTCCCGATGTCCTTCCTCTCCTTTAACTCCTACGGTCTTTCTTTCCCCCTGTTCTGTGGGGATCCTCCAGCTCTGAGGGAAGCTCAGAAGGGACCTGATGGAGACCTCTAATTTAGATTCTCTGTCCAGATAATGCTTGTCTGTGGAAGGTGTACTTCTAAGCTGGATCTTTGAGGTAGGAAGACACACCTTTACTCCCGATCTCTTGAGCCAGAAAATCTCACCTCTAATCTAAGTACTGCCTTTTGATGGAAACTTGTAAAAGGATGTGAAGAAGGAAGCATGCTCTCTGTCTTCTTGCTATCTTGCTAGCTAACCCATTCCTCCACTGGCACTACAGCCTACTTCTTCAGGATTCCAGTACTGAAGACCAGCTGAGACATCCAGCCTCATGGACTGAGCAAATACTGGCTTCTTGGACTTTGTATTCATAGCAAGTTATTGCTGAATTAGCTGGACCAAAGCTAATTCTAATAAATACATTTTCTATATGCATATATAATTGTAGACTCATTCTATAAGTTTTGGCTAATACAGATTTGGGTACCAGTAATGCTTCTAGAGCAACAGAAGCATAAGGTTGAATCTTTTATGTATCTTTTACATGACTTTCCAATTTGCCAACACCTGTAGTTACTGAAGCCTCTCCAGTTACTGAAGCCTCTCCTGGGAGCCCAAAGAATACTAAAAGCCCACAGTGTGAAGTATTTTACAAACTTAAGGAGACAAATGCATTGGATTATCCTGACTCACCAATTGTGGGTGGCAACTGGTTTGTTGACTCTGTATATAAAACTTTTGACCATTTGTGAAAAAATAAGGAAAGTAATGATGCTGGTCTGTTGCTCTTAGCATCATTGGATAAACTGACAAGGGATAAGAATGACCTCCATAAGAAAACTAACCAATTAACCACTGTAAAGCACAGTGGTGAACTCAGTGGTTAGAATTGACTGGATCCTAACGTTCACCAATAATCTAAAAGTATCTAAGTGTTCCCTGGAAGAGGATCTCCCCTTCAGCAGCCACAGACCTCAAGTTTTAGAAAATCAACCCAAAGTCCTTAGTATAAGGTTGGCTGAATTACAGTGAAAGTTCAAGCCCCAGCCTTGGAGGGTTTCAGCAGTTGAAATAAGGGCGTTAGTTGGTAAAGAATGGGCTTCCATAACTTGGGATGAGGATGTGCGGGAGGACCCTACTGAAGCTGACAACTTTGAACCCTCAGATTCTCAAGGTTTTACCTCATCTAAGGGAGTAGCTTCACCCCCTTAAAATATTTCCTTTTTCATCTTTGACTGAGGAAATCAATCCTCCCTCTGCTAACCCAGCCATGACCTTCTCTCAAGGAGATCCCAGGCAAGACAATACTGATCCCCCTTAGGGTCCAAAAAGTTGCCAGACTTAAGGCAAAGCAAGCTCCTATGAGGGAGGTGGAAAGTGTAGTCCACTAGGAGGTGCACGGCACCACTAAGGAGCTTCATGAGTTTGCTAATTCATTCAAGCAGAAGTCTGGAGGGATATGTGTATGGATGGATTTCAAGGGTGTGGAATAATAGTGGAAGGAACATAAAACTTTATCAGCCTGAGTTTATTGATATGAACCCTCTAAGAGAGATTCCAAACTCGCACAGTTAAAAAAGGCGTGAAAGTTCGTTTGAGTGGCTGACTGAAGCCATAGACAAAAGATGGCCTACTGAAAAGGAGTTGGAGCTGCCTGATAACCCATGGCTTGGTGTTGATGAAGGGACTTTAAGGCTCAGGGACATTGCAGTGCTAGAGTGGATACGCTGTGTAAACCTAATCCTCCACAGGGGAAGGCCCAGAAGACAGGCCCTTCACGAGTCCTGTAAGACACGGGTGGGGCACCAGCACATCTGAAGAGCTTCGTTGTCACCTTTTCCTTTGTGTCGGATGCTGAGGTAGGAGACTCTGCTGCTCCATTGGGTGAATTAAATGCAGCGGGTTTAATTGGGCCCCGCGGTATCAGGAGCCAGCTGGCAGCACTGAATCGCCAAAGGCAAGGTGACTGTGGTTGTCATAGTGGGCAGCACAGGCAAGGCAATGCCCATGATGGCCCAACCTGCAACGGGCAGCACAGGCAAAGTGAATTTCATGGTGGCACAGCTCATATGGACCTTTAGTACTGGCTAATCAACCATGGTGTTTCCAGGCATGAAATAGATAAAAACCCTACTGCATTTTAAAATCCATTTTAGGGGGGGAAGAATCTCAAATAAAAGAAAGGCTACATTGGAGCATGGCAAAGGGAATCTCCATGAATCAGTTTCCAGACTTGAGCCGGTTTGTAGACCCAGAACTCCTTGAATGAAGGGACAGCCAGGTTTCCTGAGAAAGGACCTTAATAAAACACGTAAAAGTTTTACAGTCCTTCCCCAGAGTGACCGAAGGCCTTTTACAAGAGTAACTGTACACTGGGAGAAAAGAGAACAAGCAGACTTTCTCAGACACTGTTTCGGTATTGACACTGATTCTGGAAGATCCCAAGAATCATCGAGGCCCTCCAGTAAACACAGGGGCTTATGGAGGTCAGGTGACTAATGAAGTTTTGGCTAATGTTCGACTCACAGTAGATGTAATGTGTCCCCAAACTCATCCTGTGGTTACTTCTCCAGTCTCAGAATGTATAAATAAGGTAGAAACACCAAGGAGTTGGTAGAATTCTCCCAATGGTTCTCCGTCATGTGGAATGAGGATTTTTATGGTTGGAAATGCTAAATGGAAGCCTTTATAGTTGCTTCTGCCAAAAAAAAAAAAAAAAAAGAGTAGTGAGTTAAAATAGTATCACATCCCTGGAAAAACTGCAAGAATTAATGCCACCTTCAGAGACATGAGAGATACCATGACATCTCCCTTTAACTCTCTTATCTGGCCAGTGCAGAAGACAGATGGATAGTGGAGAATGACAGTTGACTATTGACAACTCAATCAAGTGATGACCCCCAACTGCAGCTGCTGTACCAGATGAGGTGTCCTTACATGAGCAGATTAACTCTTGGGAGGCTGAGGCAGGTGGATTTCCTGGTCTGTGGTATGCTGCTATTGATCTAGCAAATGCCTTTTCCTCAATACCTGTCTTTTGCTTCTAGTTGACAAAGCCGGCGCTATACATTTACAGTTTTCCCTCAAGGATATACTAATTCTCCAGCCCTGGGTCATAACTTAGTTCAAAGGGATCTTGATCATCCGTCTCTTCCATGAAATATCACATTAGTCCTCAATATTGATGGCATTGTTCTAAGTGGACCAGGTGATCAGGAAGGAAGCAGCAAATAAAAGAAAGGCTACATTGGAACATGGCAAAGGGAATCTCCATGAGTCAGTTTCCAGACTTGAGCCGGTTTGTAGACCCAGAACTCCTTGAATGAAGGGACAGCCAGGTTCCCTGAGAAAGGGACTCATTGGTAACACATGTACATCAGATGATGGAAAATAAATCCAACCAAACTTCAAGGGCCTTCTACCTCAGTGAAATTCTTAGGAGTCCGGTGGTGTGGGGCATGCAGAGCTATTCCTTTGAAGAGGAAGGATAAATTATTACACCCGGCCCCTCCCAAGAAACAAGCACAACATTTAGTGGGCTTATTTGGATCCTGGATGCAGCACATTCCTCATGTGGGTGTGTTGCTCTGGGCCCATATACCAAGTGACTCTGAAAGCTGCTAGCTTTGTGTAGGGCCTGGAAGAGGAGAAGGCCCTGCAACAGAGTCCAGGCTGCTGTGCAGGCTGTTCTATCACTTGCACCATATGATCCAGC